>NC_141534.1:13642500-13942500 GCF_021556685.1 Rattus norvegicus | reverse complement strand
ATCTTGTCTCGGGAGAAAGCAGAAGCCACTGGCTGGAACATTTCTCCACTAAATCTACATACCTTCCTATTTGCCTCCCTGGGTTAAAATCGAAAGAATGAACTCTTTCCTCCCAGAAGACTGTGTGGTCAGGATCCAGACCATCCCTACTCTCTCCAGACTGCTGAGGAAAAGAAGGAGACGACTATGAAGAGAGCAGGAAAACAGCCGGAATAGCTGAAATTATGCCTCTGTGAAGGTTTCCTTTAAATCCCACTCCTCCCCTCAGTTCAGCTGGGTCTGCCCTGGGTCTACTCACTTTCATGGGCAAATGACTTTTCAAAAAGCTACCTCTAGGCCCTACCTCTAGGCCCTTGGCTATCTAATCCCCAGGTCATTCACACCTGGCATCTATTGAAAGTAGTCCATGAAACAGGGCTACGGAAGCTCCATCGAGTTTCTAAACCAATCCAATGGCTTCATCTCTACCCACATTTCTCAGTCTCTCAGCCAGACTCGATGCAGCTGGTGCTCACCGCCATGAACACTTGCAGTTTGGGCAGGATGTGCGTCCTGCACTCCCACCTCCCTCCAACCATCCTGGTTGTTCTTAGCTTCCCCCCTAAGGCTTCTACTTCCCAACCTGAAATGTTCAGTGGTCCTTGAGACTCAATTCTAGACATTTTTTTCTTTATAGTCTTTTCTTCAATATTTTCATCAGTTACTGTTTTCAATTTGCCAACAATCTAAAAATCTTCAATTCTTCCTCTAAGAGATAAATATCTTCTCAAGATGTGTGGGTCATGGATGGTAAAGTTCATGACACAGACTTCCATAGTTTAAAGTGAACAAAAGGGAACTTGCAAATGCATCACTACTCTTTTACCAAAATAGTATCCCCTAAACCCCACCCCTTCCCAACACCAACAATACCCTTATGCTCCATCCCCTCTCTCAAGCTCCATATCAAACCCATTACCATGGCGTCCTATTTTTAACTAAACAATCTTACCACTCCCACTCCTACTGCCTCTCTCTAATCTAAGCCACTGCTGTTTCCCATGTGAACTCCCGCATATCCACTGACCAATCTGTTCACCGTCCTCAGTACTCTCTTCACTTATAAAGTTATGAGTGTGGAGGAGAGCGAAAGACATGGCTCAGGGATGAAGTGCACTCTGGCTGTTCTTCCAGACACGCTGAGTTGGACCACATGGTGGCTCACAACCATCTGTAAGAAAATCTGGGTCCCTCCTCTGATGTGCATGAGGACAGACCCCCCCCAACACACACACACACACACACACACACACACACACACACACACGTTTGTATATATATGATAAATAAGTCCTTTTTTAAAGTTATGAGTGGTCTTTAAAAACAGAATTTAGATATTACTCCTCCGAATAAAACTTTATAGATTCTGATTCCATTAAAACCGTAACTCCCCAGAGTAACTGGCTCCTTCCTTGTTCTTTTGTCCATTAATGTCACAGCTTCTCATCTTCAACACATAATCTCATCATAGCTTCAGACAGTTCCCTTGCTGTGCGGCTCACTGCCCCCCATCCCTATCACTGTCTGCCCATCCTGCCCTGAGCTGTGTTCCCGCTCACTTCTGTCTCACTATCCTCTCACCAATGGTTCTCTGTGTGTACACAGTTCCTTTCAACATTACCACAGGTACAACACACAGTGGTGGAGACAACAGCTGATTACAAGTATGGCCAAAGAAGTACTATATAAAACTGATTTGAGAAAGATGTCTTCAGTATTTTGCACTATAAGACTGTGTTAACCTAGGGAGCCTCTGGAGCTTAACCAGGCTAGGACAGGCCGGCAACACCAGATTTAATGTAAAATGTTGCATAACTGTGTCTTCTAAGCAGATGTCCAATGTGTTCACCAGAATCCCTAAGGATTCAATAACTCAAAAACCATAATAACAAAATCTGACTTTGTCCCTTAACAACACAGACTTCAAATTAAATATATGATAACTCTTGAAACAAAACAGAAGAGATGCACATTTTTAAAGCCCAGGCCCTGCAATTTACCAATCTTAAAGGATAAGGTAGGCGGTTAGCCTTGCCAGACACATCTCTCCTACAGAGGGAAACAGGAAGACCCTAATGAAGACAGCCATCACCGTGCCCTGTGCTTCTCTGTTGCTGTGACAAAACCCCATGGCCAAGGCCACTTACAAAAGACAGCCTTTATTTGGGCTGTTTCAAAGGGTTAATGTTTGTGACAGAGCAAAGGCGTGCAGGGCACAGGAGTAACAGACTTCACACCCTGACTCACAAGGAGGAGGCCAAGAGAGACAATGGGCAAAGCTCATCTCCAGTGACACATCCTCCAAAAAGGTCCGATGTCCCAATCCTTCCCAAACTGTTCTACCTACTGGGTCCCGAGTACTCAGACGTGTGAGCCAAAGCGGCCATTCTCACTCAGGCCACCACACTGAGGCAAGGCCGCAGAACTTGCACCATAAGAAAGGATAAAGGCTGGAGGCCAGGCGCATTTCTCATCTTAAGCACTCACTGGTCAGACACCTTGAAGAACTCATACAATCTTTGCCTTAGTTTCCTCTTCTGTTTGTCACCACAGCATTGCCAGCTGTCACCACAGAATAGGTTTCCCTCCTTAGAGCACTCGAGGAATGCAAAGAAAGCAGCTGAAGTGTTACAGCAGTGGGCAGCACACACACCGCGTGTCTTCCTATGGGTAAGGCTGGACAGAGTAGCCACCGTGGAAAAAGACAATCTTTTCAATCAGAAGTCCAGAAAACCCACCCCGGCCACTTCATGTGCGGTGATTCAGGTGAACCGACTGTGGAGGTCACAGAACTGGCTGAGGCCAGCCTCTGTTTGGTACTCCTTATGCTCTTTTCTACTGTCACAGTGCTTGCAGTAAGGTCCCCAACATGAAGACGCTGGGCATGAAGGAAAGCAAGCCTCCAGCCAGCACAGGAATTCCAGAAGCAAGCATGGCCGACACTGTGTGAACAGACACTGTGTGAAGATGCCAGCTGTCTTCCTCATACATGCAGGGCATGGGGATGCCCGCTAACTCGGTGTGTGTACTCTTTACAGCAGTGCATGGAGGACGTCTGACCAACTCAGGTGTACAGTTTTACTCTTTATAGACAGTGACTTAGAACTTACAAAAAATAAAATCCCATGTCTTGAGGGCTGCAAACTGACATTTTACTAAGTTTCTAATATCTGATGTGTAAGTAAGGTTATAGTTCTAATATCCGATGCATAAATAAGGTTTATAATTCCACTTCAGCTATTTTACTAGTTAACAGATTTCATAACCAACTCAAGCGAGTTTCAAGAGAAAAGCCGGTTTCCATTTCATTGCTGTTGCTTTCCTCGCATTAAGTTAGTATCTTATTCAACACTTCTTCCAGCTACTGCTCAGCACGCTGACCCAAAAGGGCACACTGCTGGCAAACTGCAGGGAAAGGACAGCTAGTACTCAAAGCTTTATCACGAAATCACACATTCAAAGTCTGGGTAAGTTTTGACAATTCCCAGATAAAGAGGTTTTTTTTTTTCTTTTAAAGTGAAAGCCAAGAAGACATACTGATTAATGTGGTAAAGAATATACTTTTCTTATTCTTTAAAAAATAAATTGCTTCTGGAAAAGCTAAGTTTAATGCTGTAACACTGAAAATCTTCAGCAAATGGCTAAATTGATAATTAAATATTGAGGTCAGATCTTCAGTCAAACTATTTCGCTCCTCCTCCTGGTCTACTGACACTATCTTCAACAACAAACCCTTTACCCCCAAATAAGTTTTACTCTGCTATTCCAGGCCAGCCTTGGCTGCGTCGGGAGACCCTGTCTCAAGAAACAAACGCTTGGGTGCTGTGGAGATGCTCAGTGGTTAAGAACACCGGTTTGCTCTTCCAGAGGACCTGAGAGCAATTCCCAGCACCTGTGTGGTGGTGCCAATATTCTCTAACTCAAGCTCCCAGGAGTCTGACATCCTCTTCTCACCTCTGTGGGCACCAGCCACGCTCATGGTACACAGACACATACACTGACAGAACACTTGTATACACAGAATAAATAGTTTTTAAAAGTAACAGATACTAGCACGTGTAATGATATCCCTTAAGATGTCTTGACAGTATAATATAAAACTGTGTCAATTTGTACCCAGGAAAGCAACCACAAGAATCTACCTCTCTCTGAAGTGACTGTTTTGAGACATCATTATAAATTAAACCCTTCACTATTCAAAAGAAAAAGAGTACATGTAACTCAAGCAAGCAAATCAAAGTCTGAATGACTTAACCCATTCTTCAGAGGTCCCAACAGTGAGGAGCCAGCTACAAGGGGGCAAGGGACAACGGGAAGGAAAGGAAAGGACATTCACTATTCATAAACAAGTTACTTAACCTCTCTGCCTACCAAGTTCCTTGTTAATAAAAATGGCACCCACTTCACAGCGCTGTGCAGGGGTCAACTGAGTGCCTGCATGAGAAGGGCTTGCCTGGTAAAAGGAGCCCAGTGGGCACTCAATGCCAGCTCCTTCCCCTTCAGTTCTAGGCCCTCTCTCTGTTCTTTGTTCTCTACCCTGCTTTCTCCAGATGACTCAGCCCTCTCTCGTGACTTTTATTAACAAATGTTGAAAAATACTGGATCAATCTAGGTCCTAATAGGTATGTAAAACACTGTCTGCTCCCTGCCCTCAATGAGGAAGTGACGGCCAACTTGTGAACAGAACCAACATTCACCATAAATAAAATACCTGTTCCTACTTGATGAAGGTTAGCAACATCCCAAAATGCCTGCAGTCACACTCCCCACTCCTCCTTACAACACCAGGCCCCATCCTGCCCCTGTTCTAATTGGAGTGGTGTCCAACAGGAATCCTTGCCACCATCTCTCCCATCCAAATTACGCCAAATCGGCCATGCTTAGCCAAGTTTGCCTTCAGGACAACTCCTGTAACTAGTCATTTCCTGTTCTCTGTCAGACTCCAGGTCAGGTCTCAGATCTCAACAACTCTGACGTCTTGAGCCAGACAGTTGTTCTACAGGCTGTCCCATGCACTCTGGGCTATTAAACAGTATATCTGGCCTCTACCCACTACATGCCAGCAAAACCATTCCCTCCCCATTTTATTACAACCCAAAATATCTTTAGACATTGACAACTGGCCTGAGAGTATAAAACCACTCCCCATATACTGTTCTCTCTCACCCTGTTTTTTGCTGTTCTTAAATATTTTATTATTTAAAAAATAATTAATGGGCAGCTGTGAGGCATAGTCATAACTGGTCTTGGGAGTCTCTCCGCCTCCATTCTGCAGGTCCTGAGGATCAAACGCAGGGCACTGCAGCGGCTTAACTGCGGATGCCCTTACCATGGAATCCTGTCACCAGCCCTACGACCCCATGCTTTGTGTGTTACTGCCCAGTTCCTCACCATTTCCTATCTTTGATATAAAATTAGCCCCAAGATAACAACCTCTGTTCTAGCACTGACAAAAGCTTCCTAGAGTACTTTCTATATGAACCCTTTCTTTCAAATACCCTTCACAGTTAGTTCAAAGCTGCCCGTCCAGTCGTGGTCATCTGGATTCAATTAGGAGTTGCCCCACAAGGCATTTCACACAGTAACAACTAAGGACCCCAGCTGCTCTTCAGAAAGACACTACCCTTATTTTCCATTCCAGTGCTGTCACTCTGGTTTGGGCACCCATTACCCAGCACCCATGCCAGACCTTTGTAAGAGCCTCCTTCCCTATCCTTTACTCTCTCTACCACTCAAAGCCAAAAATTTCCAATGCTTCTGCACTGCCTACTGAAATATGTATGAAATCTCCTGCCTGCAGTCTTTAGTAATAGGAACTCTTCCTAACTCTGTTTCATTATTTCCAAACATATTTCAGCTTAGGTAAAACCTTATCATCTACTAGTCCTTGAAAAGGCTTGGAGGAGGTCCACTTTGGTCATATTTCTCCCCTGCCTAGAAGCCCAACTTTCTTCCCCATCCCAACTTAGAAAGAAGTCCATCTGAATCTGTCCTGTTTTTATTTCCTTTGTGCTTGTGAACCCAATGTGCTTCCTCCAGGTACCCTTTTCTTTACACCTGAATGGTCCTGTAATTTACAAAGCCCTCAGAGCACCTTGTGCTTCTGTTAATTTCCCCCAATATCTAGCTTGAGAAAGGGAACAGAACTGTATGTTATGTTTGAGTTACCCCAAATGCTTCTCACTGAAAGCCATGGACTGCTGTTTTCAGAAAACCTCAAACTCCCATAAGAGAAACTAAATCCGCATCCCCCTTCTGTCTCACATTTCCATGTCTTAGGCCAAATTTTAAGTAAACTGCCTTCGAGATTGCAGACTGCTATGCAGTACAGGTTGGCAGTCCTTTATCAGCGATGCTTGAAAACGAAGTGTTTTGAGTTTCAACTCTCCCCTCCAGATTTCGGAATGTTTGTGTATGCACAATGAGATACCTTGGGGGTGGGATCCAAGTTTAAAGAGATCTCTTTATGTCTCATATACACGGTGGTCCCACAGTTTGAGAGTAAATTAAAAAAAAACGATAATTATGAATACAAGAAAGTTTCATGATGTGGAATTTTCCACTTGTGCTATTTTGGCCCACAAAGTTTTAAGTTTAGGAGTATTACAGATGCCCTGATCAGGGACACTCAACCTGAACATAGTACTGTGAAAGTCTGGCTCCAGAGATTCCTACGGTTCCCAATGTGCGATTGAATCCCAAATATTTAAGCTACTTAAGCTCTCCACGCACAAAACAATAGAAAGTTATTTTCAAATACCCATACGATTGAGTAAAATATGAAAATAAGTTGGATCTATTGAACATACCTCAGCTGGAGGCTAATCAATGCTAACTTCTATGCCCTGAACGACAATATATTTAAACAACCTAAAAGTCTTGTACACCATGAGAACGACAAAAAGTCATTCTGTCAACTCTGAGCCCCAAAGACATAAGCTAAGATAGAATATGGGAGGCTTCTCCTTGATTTTAAGTCCTTTATATGTCTTATTTCCATAATAAATGGGCATGTTTTGACCAGAACCTGTAGGTTTTGTACCAAATCCATTAAGACACTAGCTCTACAGGACCACCAGCAAACTACAGGCAGTTGTGTGAACCTAAGCTAAAACTGGTTTCAGCATTGTAAGAGAGCCATAAAAAACAAAAACAGTGAATCCTCGAAGAATGTTAATAGCGGCAAAAGCCTAAAATAGTCACTATGTTGCCCTTTTCAGCAGCACAGATCTAGACTTACTTATCCTAAAACACTCACCTTTCCCCACCACACCCCAGGCTTAAAAAAAAAAAAAAAAGACAACATAAAACAGAGAGAAAGAACTCATTCCCTAAACCACAGTAGGCACTAGGGTATCGTCTATATCCGAAGTATTTGTAGAAATTTTTATATCTATTAGAGTTTTTGTTCTAAGCAAACTGACTTTCACTCTAAAATGGGCCTACAAGAACTCAAGGCTGGGGAGACGGGAGTGCTGGCCCAGAGTCACATTCTATTTGATAGGAGACCACAGTAAAAGCCCGGAGAGACTCCTAGCCCAGCCCACACCTGTAATCCCAGCACTTGAGCAGTTGAGGGAGCAAAAGGACCCTGAAGTTCAGGGCAAGTCTGGGATATAAAGCAAGAAACCGTCTCAAAACAAAGTAAAACAAAACCTCTGCCCCAATATTCTGCTTCCCCTACATTTTATCCACTTCCATCTCCATGTGTTTGGAGATTCGGATAACTGATTTGGGATCAATATTAGGATGAAAACTTAAAACGGTTCCTTCCTCCCATGCCGTTTAAAAAGGCTCTTACTAGCAGCTATGAATCATGAGGCAGTAGCGTTAATGCTCATCACAAATATTAGCACTTCTACGAAGTCTCCTGTAAAAACAGACGACAAAGAAGGTTTACACTAACCGTGCTTGCTGCTACAGGGCAGAGCTACAGACCGAGGAGAATATCCACCTTCTGATTCCAGCTGTTCCAGTAGATCCCAAACCCAATGAACCAGCTCCGCCAACTACACTCGGAAAGCCCACTAGAAGATACTGTCCACGGTACATCGGCCACCCATCCTACGAACAAGTTCTTTTCACATCTATCTACACGCCAAGTACTAGCCAGAAGTTCAAATTTTCTTAGTCGCAACCCCCCCCCCAAAAAAACACAGCTTCCTAAAAGAAAAAAGAAAAAACCCAAAAAAACCAACCTGCTTCTTGGATACCTTAACAAAACTCACTTCATCGAGTCTGCTCGGCTCACTCCAATTCATATGGCATTTTGCCTGCCTATACTCGTAACTTTCCTATTGTGCGGGAGCCGAAGAGCTTCTGTGAATGTGGAACACACACAGCAGAAGCTAGGATCCGCACACAAGCCGAGAGCCTCCCGGGGAAGTTGCTCTTCCCGTGCACAGGCTGGCCGAGGGATGCAGGCTGAGGCTCCGCAGACCCCCGCCCCCACCCCGGCAAGCGACCCCTCCCCCTCCGGGAGTCCCCGCGCACCCGCACCTGCGGCCTCTGCCCGCCGCACGGGAGCCCCCCGGGTGGAACCTGCCCTCCTGGAAACGTCGCCCACTCCCGCTCCCGCTGCCCGAGGCCCGCGCGGCCGGGGACGCGGCGGTACCTGGAGGACCACGTCGTTGGGCAGCTGCGCGGCCCGGAACAGCTCGAGCACTCGCCCGTTGACCACCACCTTCTTGGTGCTCTCGATGTCGCAGTAGGAGAAGAGATCCGAGTAGTATTTCTGCTCGGCGTCGCTCAGCGTCAAGCCTTCCATCTTCGCCTCGGCCCCGCGGCCGCCCCGCCCCGCATGCACCACCCGGGCGCCGGCCCCGCGACCCGGGGCGGCCGGCGGGGGACTGCGTGCAGCACGGCCTCCCCGCGGGGCCGCGAGCTCGTGTGGTCCGGGGCAGCCGGCGGCGGCGGCGCGCGGCCGCAAAGCTCGGCGTGGGGAAGGAGGCGGCGGCTCGGGGCTCGGCCGCGTCCCTCGGGCTTCCCGCCTCGGCTTCCCCTTCCGCCCACGCACCCCCCTCCGAGAAGTTGTGGGGCTTCGGAAGTCTAAAGTTTCGGGGGCTCGGGGCTGCGCGTGGCCGCCGCTCCGCCTCCTTCAGCCGCCATTGACTGCGCCCCGGCCCGGCACTGACAGCGGCGGCCGCGCTCCAGACCCGGATGTGAGGCCGGGAGGAGAGAGCGCGAGAGGGAGAGGGAGAGAGAGAGAGAGAGAGAGAGAAACACCCACCGGGCTGGCTTGGCCGCTCCCGGGAGAGCGGGCCGCAGCGCCCCCTGCTGGCCGGAGCCCCGCGGCGCGACCAGTGGCCCTGGGCGCCCTCCGCCAGGACCCCAGGCGAGGGGCACCTGAGGACCAGTCCGCCAGCGATCGGATGCGGAGGGTTCAGGTCGGGCTGCGGGCTCGAGTGTGGCAGCTTCTGGCATGCAGCAGTTCCTACCCGTTTGCACTTACCGAGGAGGAGTGCATCATTTTACACTGTCCACTGGAGCTGGGAAGCTTGCTCAGGTGTGGACGCTTAAACCGAGGCTGAATTCCCACTCCTAAGCCCGGTCTTCTATAAAACCCAAGTTTGCAAAATGGAAAGAAAAAAATAAACGGTCAGAGGTTTTTTTGTTTTTGTCACCGGAAACCGAATATTGTCGATTTATGCCATCCACTCTATAAACCTATGTAGGCCTTCAGCCAACTCCAGGGCCTCCTGTGGCTCATGATCCTTTCCTCCGTGGGGGGAAAAATGCGCTGTCTTAATCTGCACCTGTCTCAGGAGTTCATACACCCTTAATGAGTCTTTAATCTTTTTTAAACTATTTCTTTTCTGAAACCCTATGAAGTCAGGCTGGACTTGAACTCTTGATCCCTCTGCCTTTGCTTTCCTGGTGATGGGATACTATCACCAGCCAGCCAGCTATCTTGTCAGCATTAAATACGAAGTATTTCAGATATGGGAGCCAAGGGAGATTACACAGAAGACTCGTCAAGTTTGGTTACATCTAGCCCATTAAGAGGACATCATTATGAGACTGAGCCGACATAGAGGGCTGGGTTTGTAGCTCATTTCTTAGAGCGCTTGCGTGCACAAGACCCTGGATTCTATTCCCAGTACCCCCTATACCACGCGTGGTGGTGCTTACCTGTAATCCCAGCATTTGGAAGGTAGAGGACAGGAGGATCAGAGTTCAAGGTCATGTTCAGCTGCATAGAACACTGAAGGCCAACTTAGACCATGTGGGAGAAATCCTATCTCAAACAGCCCAGGAAACAGAAGGGAGGACTCTGGCACCAAAAGCACCACTCTGCCGTGCTTTGTTCGAAGGCTGAGTCTAAATGAGCAGGGAAGCCCTTCATCTAAGTCTTTAGAGATGCCACTTTGTGTCGACATTTTCAGATTACTCTACTTCATATAACTCATTTTCACAATTTCAGATTTTGTGTGTGTATGTGTGTGTATGTGTGTCAGTGTGTCAGTATGTGTGTATGTGTGTTCAGTGTGTGTATGTGTATGTGTGTGCATGTGTGTATGTGTCAGTGTGTATATGTGTGAGTGTGTATGTGTGTGAGTGCATGTGTGTATGTATGTGTATGTGTGTATGTGTCAGTGTGTATATGTGTGAGTGTGTATGTGTGTGTATGTGTGAGAGTGTGTATCTGTGTGTATGTGTGTGAATGTGTGTGTATGTGTATGTGTGTGAATGTGTGTGTATGTGTGTGAGTGTGTATGTGTGTATGTGTGTGAGTGTGTATGTGTGTATGTGTGTGAGTGTGTATGTGTGTGAATGTGTGTGTCAGTGTGTGTACGTGTGTATGTGTGTGTATGTGTGTGCATGTGTATGTGTGTATGTCAGTGTGTTTGTGTGTCAGTGTGTGTAATGTGTGTATGTGTGTGAGTGTGTATGTGTGTATGTCAGTGTGTGTATGTGTGTGAGTGTGTGTGTGTCAGTGTGTGTATGTGTTTGAGTGTGTGTGTCAGTGTGTGTATGTGTGTGAGTGTGTGTATGTATGTGTGTGTATGTGTGTGTGTCAGTTTGTGTGTCGTGTGTGTGTGTGTGTGTGTGTGTGTGTGTGTGTGTGTATTTTTTAAAAGATAGGTTCAACCAGGTGGGAATTGATTCCTGTTGTCACCAGTCCCTTTTTCCCTGACACCTTCCCGTGGCCTAGCTAGCAGCTCTTTCTTGCCCCAGGCCTTTGTTCCTGTCTGAATTCTCACACAGACACTTCTACGGTTTATTCTCCTGTTCCAAGGTCACTGTCTTAGAGAACAGTTCCCCTGACACCTGATCTCCAGCTGTTGCACTGTGTTTGATCCTCTTAATCTGAATTCTTTTTCTTCATTGCATATCTACTTTCTATATATATTCATAACTAGTAATTACTGAGTGTTATTGTGGCCCAGGAATTTTTCTAAATTTTTATGCTAATTACCACATTGAGGACAACAACCCCATGAAATAGGCTTTTCAAGTATTTTCCTTTTTTGAAAAATTGGGACACTGAGACAAAAAAAAATGGTTTTAGCAACTTGTAAGTCACATGATACCAAATATCTAGATATAGGATCCTAAACCTACTCAACTCTGAAACCAGTACCCTCTCTTAAGTCCCCTGAGCCACTAGCTCTGTATTCAGTAGGAAGTGTTTCTTGCTTACCACACTTCCAAGGCCTGTCCATGTACAGGTATGCCTCAATCATGAGTGATCAAATGAATTCAGTGTTGATGGACCGAGCAGCCCGGACTCTAACTTCCTACTCTCACATCCTTAACTTTAGCAAACTCCAGCTCTCTGTGCCTCTCTTCAAATCCAAAGAAGCAGGATTCCTTCGTGTACAAGTTCTAGGCTCTGACGTGTCCATAATCTATCTTTTTCTCCTCTCCTGCCGCCTCTCACATAAACCTGTTCCTTACAGTCCTCAAAGTCTCTAAGTTCCAGCCCAGTTAATGGGTTCAAAATTATGCTTTGAAGGGCTGGAGAGATGGCTGAGAAGTTAAGAGCGTTTGCTGCCCTTGCAGAGGACCCAGATTCCATTCCCAGCTCACGTACAGCCTCTTAACCTTAAATCCAGCTCCTGGGATCTGATGCTGTCTTCTGGTTTCAGCGGTCACTGCACATGGATGGTGCACATACACTCATGCAGTCAAAAGCATTCATATACATGACATTAAAAAGTCAAAATTATACTTCGAAAGTCCGGTAGGGTGTATACACATACAATCCCATGGAAAGGAAGAATTGTGAATTCTAGCCCAGCCTGGAATCCAAGTGAGATCCTGTCACAAACAAACAAAACAACCAGACACCTATACTTGGATCATGTTGTCCCAGTGTAAAGTGAGGGGCAGGATTTTCTTTTTGGGAATCACAGAGTCTAGGATCTTGTAGCCAGGAGTTGCCTACCAGACACCATTTCCTTCTTCCATTGCCCTTCCTGTTACCTGTTGCCAATTACTCAAGCTAAATTCGCCACCGTATGAGCCTTAGAGAGTGTGAAGCTACTCTGTCTGTAGCTGTATTGCTTTATAAAGCTTTCCTAAACTACAACAGGCCTGGGACAGGACACTTCTCATTGACAACATAGGCCCAGATGAGGGTAAAGAACGGCTAACACACAGGCCAGGCATGGTGGTACATTCATGCAGTTCCAACAGTGGGGAGGGAGGCTGAGGTATGAAGATCACAGGTTTGGGGCCGGCCTGAGCTACATAGAAAGATTTTTTTTTTGTTTGTTTGTTTGTTTGTTTGTTAAAAAAGCCACTGATGAGGCTGGAGAGATAGCTCTGAAGTTAAAGTCAGACCTACTCAGTGCAGAGGACCTGAGCTTGAGTCCCAGCACACATGTTGGGTGGTTCAGAACCACCTGTAACTCCAGTTCCAGAGGAAATAATACCTCCAGACCCCACAGACACACACACACACACACACACACACACACACACACACACACACACACAGAGAGAGAGAGAGAGATTAAAAATAAATCTAAAAATAAAAACAAAACATTAATAGCATGAATCTCAAAGAAAAGCAACACAGTTCACTCCCTCTGTTTGCTAAGAAGCACCTGACCAGCCTCAGTTGTCACCGACCCATTTCTAGGATGCAGGAATCCTGCAGCACTGATCTGTTAGGCCCACTGTGATGAGAGAAGAGTGAGGACATCATCAAAAGGGACTCACTAGGGGGTTGGGGATTTAGCTCAGTGGTAGAGCGCTTGCCTAGCAAGCGCAAGGTCCTGGGTTTGGTCCCCAGCTTCGGAAAAAAAAGGGGGGGGGGCCACTGCTCTTCCTGCCCCCACCAGGCGTCCCCCAGTGCCTGGGTGATAGAAGCTTAACTTCTAGGTTTCAGGAGGAAGTGAGGCTTTTCTCTGTACCCTTCACTTAACTATTTCAAAATATGAGGGGGAAAGAAATACAACTTCTGCAAGCCGCCATGTGACCCCTTTGAAGTCCAGTCTAATTTCTCTCCTGTGCATTTCTAGGCACAGCGGTTTTTAGTGACATCATCAGAAAGCCGTTTGAAACAGATGGTTTATATTATGTCGAAACAGATTTTCAAATGCTGGTTTGGGAGCAAGATCAAATAGTTGGTTACTGCTAGAAAACGTTTAGACTCCTTTTTTTTTTTTTTTAAACTGGAAATCTCTAATCATTTTTCTCCCCAGTATTCCTTTTCAATGAAATATCTGGGTGGGGTCATGTATGTTTACAAAGAATTTCCCAGTGGTTTTTGGAAATGGCAATATTGCTTTGTGTTCCCACTAGAAATGTACATGAAGTGGCAGTATTTTTCTTTTTTTCCCTCTCTTTTTCATTTTTATTGGTTATTTCATTTATTGACATTTCAAATGTTATTTCCCTTCCCAGTTACCCCCAGCAAAGCCCCATCCCTCCCCCTCTCCCTCCCCCTGCCTCTGTAATGGTGCTCCCCCACCTGCCCACCCACTCCTGCTTCGGCTCCCTACATTGACAGTATTTTTTTCTTAAGTTCTCCTGAGTAATTATAAAACCATCTAACGGGCAAATAGTGGTGTCTAACTGTGATTCAAACCTGCACTTTTCTAATGTATTTTCATGTATTTCCTTGCTACCAGATCATCTGTACTGTCTTTGGTGAAAGCCAACATGAAAAAAGTTTCCATTTTTTTTAATGTTTAACTATTTTATCTAACTGTGTGTGCCTGTGTGTGTGTGTGTGTCTGTGTGTGTGAGTGTGTGTGTGAGTGTGTGTGTCTGTGTGTGTGTGTCTGTGTCTCTGTGTCTGTGTGTGTGTGTCTGTGTGTGTGTGAGTGTGCGTGTGTGTGCGTGTGTGTGTGTGCCTGTGTGTGTTTCAGAGTGCAGGTGCCTCCTCTGGGCCTTTGGGAGGCCAGAGGAGAGAGTCAGATCCCGAGTTGTGAGTTGTAGTGACAGGTAGTTATAAGCCGTCAAATGTGGGTGCTGAGAACTGAAGTCTAGGTCTCTGCAAAAGTAGTATAAGCTCCTTTGTTGTTGTTTGTTTGTTTTCCTTTTCCAGACATGGTCTCTCTGTGTAGCCCTGGCTGTCCTGGAAGTCACAGTGTAGCCCAGTCAAGCCTTGAACTCTAAGATCTGCCGGCCTCTGCCTCAACAGTGCTAGGATTGAAGGCCTGTGCCACCATCCCTGGCAAGAGTAGTATACACTTGTATCTGCTAAGCCATCTTTCCAGCCCCTTCAACTGTTTTCTTTTTGTTGAGCTTTGAAAAGTCGGCATTCTTGTTGCCAGTTCATTGTCAAGCGTGTAAGTCACAAGTTACAGTCCATGGATTGTTTTCTCTGCCCCACCCCACCCCCAGGCTGTGGCGTGGGTGTATGTTATATGTTGAAACAGGGCTGTCCTGTGGATGAAGATGACGTTTCTGATCCTCCTGCCTCTAACCCCAAGTGTTGAGGTTCCAGTTGTTGGCAACCGACCCTGACACTTGGTGGCTTGTCTTTATGCTCAACAAACACAGTCGTTTAATTACACCCACAGTCCTGTGACCAAAGACCTGACAGAAACATCTTATGGGAAGAATGGTTTACTTGGGCACCGTTCAAGCGATTCAGTCCATCTTGCTAGGGAAGCTATGCATGTGGTAGGCAGCTCCGTGGATGGCAATGGGAAGATTACAGCGTGGACTGCCCATGTCTCAACAGTCAACCTCTGCAGAGAGAATTCTAGCTGTGAGTGAGGCTCCCTGTCACCCTCAAGACCTGCCCCTCTGCAACCCGCTTCCTACCTACAGGTTTTACAATGTCCCTAAACAGTGCCCTGTGGGAGAAGCATACTACATTGTAATGGAAACATGAATACATCTTGAGCTAAGCCCAAATTGAGGGCAGCTTTAAGGACATTTGAGAACTACAACTGTACTAGTGAGAATGTGGTATGTTTGCCTGGACTTTTGCTTGGTGTTGAAGAAACGGATTCAAGATGATAAACATTCAGCCCATGGGCAATGGGAGGCTGGGGACTTGAAAGGAGACGATTTAAAAGATTGGGGAAGATGAGGCCTGGGAAAAGCACATGACGAAGCCTGTGGGAAGGACTATTATGTGTGAATATTTACTGGGAAACACCCACTATGAGTTAGGCACAAGATGACTATGTAGACAAAGTGACTTGGCCAGTTGATTCCAGATAGCATTCCAACCAGGATGTGACACATTGTCTTAAGGAACTACATGGCTATGGTGGCTATGGTAGGCCCCAGTCATGTGTGTCCATTTAACAAAGCCAAATCTCTAACCTTATGTCCACAGAAACTTGTAGGGAGCTCCTGCTGATGGAGCATCCGTCAGACATTGCCGTGACAGAGGGAATAAAGCTTACTGAAGTCAAATCTGTTACGTGTGGATATTCTTGCCCACAGAGGCCCAGCAGCTTCAATATCAGCACACTTCGGAGTAACCTCACTTCAGAACAAGAGATTGGTCTTACTGAATCCCTCACAAGCCACACCGGAATGCTGTTGACTTGAGAGTCATAGGACGGCCTATGGAAGAGACAGACACATATCTGCTTGCATATGGTATGTTTGCAGTGTGGTCCTCACACTGCAGAACACAGGGTATATCCTAAGTTAATGACCAGATATGTCAGCAAGACACCCCCCTGCACACACACACACACACACACACACACACACACACACACTGCAGTAAAACCTACACACATATACACACACACACTGCAGTAAAACCTACACACACACACACACACACACACTGCAGTAAAACCTACACACACACACACACATACACTGCAGTAAAACCTACTCTATGAGAGGAAGAAGCTAGAAATGGAAGGTTGGTCTTCACTTTAGCCTCGACATCAGTTCGTGTCCCCAATTACAGCAGTGGGAGGTTGTTGTTCCAGAGGGAAGTGTATTATTGGCCCCACTCAATTTCCAGCTGTAAATGCCTTTCAGTCAGTTAGGGCTCCTTGTGCTAGCAGATTAGTAGAGAACAAAAGAATCAATGTCCTGAAGGGGAATTGAACTTCCGTTCCAGGAGGAAATGGCACTTATTTTTCACAGCTGAACAGGAAGCAGTGGGCTTTTCACCCAAGTGATCCAGTGGGGTGTCTGTGAGTGCCCCCAGACAACGACATTTTGCTTGGCCAAACAATTGACCTCCATCTTTAGTCTCATCTTTGCATTCCCATATAAAATTCAGTCTTTGCAAGGGCTCTGTTAAGTCCACTTAGTGTAAGAACCCCTGGTGTGTCCCATGTAGTTCTTTTTCCTCCACCATCTTTCAACAAGAATCTTAGTAGGTGATTTAGCCATAAGAGTCCCAATAAGCCTAATGTTCCAAGTAACTCTTCCACCTACTAAACCTACTCCAGTAATACCAATTCTTACAGGCACGCGAGATAGTTGGGAGTTAGTACAATCTCTCTCCTCTACTGTAAAACTCCTTTGCATAGATCTCCTATGGCCATTGTGATGTTCCTGAATAAAGTCAGCCTTACTGTCCTTCAACATGTATCGGTGAGTGTACTGTACTGGTTAGTTTTGTTTCAACTTCACACAAGCTAGAATTACCAGAGAGGAAGGAAATTCATCTATGAGATCCAGTTATAAGGCATTTTCTCAATTAGTGATCATAGGGGAGGGCCCAGGCCATTGTGGGTTTCTATAAGAGAGCAGGCTGAGCAAGCCAGGGGAAGCAATCCAGTAAGCAGCACTCCTCCATGGCCTCTGTGTCAGCTCCTGCCTCCAAGTTCCTGCCCTGTGTGAGTTCCAGTCCTGACTTCCTTTGGTGATGAACATCGATGTGGAAGTGTAAGCTGAATAAACCCTTTCCTCCCCAACTTGCTTCTTGGTCATGATGTTTTGTGACAATGGATCCAGATCACTTGGACATAAGACTCTAGGAAGCCTTGAGACCTGTCGCAGCAGAAGTGTGGGTTGAGGGCATGGGCAGTGTAAAGCGAGATGTAGGGTGTCTGGACAAGAGACAGTAAGTAACAGAAATGGCCTTGAGATGAGCTGTGATGTGGGCAGATCAAGTTCATTCTGCTACTCTTCCTTTTGTCAAGTTTTCCAGGATAGGACAATCGGAATAGTAGGAGGAGACTGAGTAGCTCAGTGGTAGAACATTTGCATGGTAGACATGAGGTTCCAGGTTTCATGCTCATACTGGGTGGAGATAAGACAGGAGATTGGAATGGATACTGCTAACCAGCCTAATGCTCCCTCTAAGTAACTCTTCCACCGACCAAACCCACTCCGATACTACAAGTCTTGTGACTTGCTTCATGTGACAATAATTCTAGCCTTTGGGAGGTGAAATAGGGCTGGCTTATTTGCGAGCGACCTGGGATTGTGTAGGGAGACACTGTGACAAAAAGAAGGGGAGGAGGAGGAGGAGAACAAAGAAGAGGGGGACGAACTGAAAGCAAGCACACAAGAAAGGAAGATCAGTGGATCCCGAGTTGTTGCCACATAAAATAAATACGGGAAGTGAGTGGACCTAGTTGACAAAAGCATGCACTCTCGTGACTGCTGGGGCAAGTTACTCCTACCACGCCTGGCAGTGATGGGGGCCACAGGCATCCACGCCTTTAGCTTCGGGGAAGAAAACTCTCAGGGTCTAATTGTTCAGGAATTTTCCAGAAATGGCCCTTAGGAGAAGGGAGGTGCCTCAATTACATTACGAGTCCAAGGACGGCTGACTCAATAATTATTCCGAAGGCTTAGGAGTCTAACATTCCCTGAATAGTTTTGGGACCTTGGTTTGATCAATCCGTTGATTGATACAGAGTGTCTCTACATAGCCCTGGTTGAACTAGACACTGCTGTGTTCACGAAGTTGACCTCAAACTCACGGAGATCTGCCTGTGTCTGCATGCTAGGTGCTGGGATTCAAGGTGTGGGCCACCAGAGCCACATTGCCTAGCAATTCTCTCAGCTCCAGAGATCTCAGGGTTGATGAAGATGTCTGTAGCTCCTGCCTCACAGCTGCCCATCTGTCCAGTCCTGTGCTTTCTTGGCTTCCTTGTAGCTGTTGTTCCCGACAAAGAACTTCCTATCTCCAAGAACTGCTGTCTCAGGATTTGTTTCCCTGAAACCTGACCCAAGTTAGCGACACACTTCTGCATTCACCTTATTTCGTCCCAGCTCCCAACCCCTTAGACTTATTACTGTAATTATTATCACAGCATTGCGGGGCTGAGTGTTACATAAACAAATTAAGCTAGCTCTGCTGGAGAAGCTGCTGCTGCTGCTGAATCAGACCGATGCTGGGCTACAGATTTGAAAGCAAAGCAAGAGCCGAGCCCAGATGCTCAGGTGAAAGGGCAGAATCGGGTCAGGACACTGAGTAGAAGAAAGATGAAATGGCCAGAAGGGTAAACAAGACAGGCAGGTAGCAAGTAAGTAGACTGTCTCAACAGCACATACTGAGCTAAAGTCCCTGGGGCAGTCAGATCCTTGGACCCTTGACATACACTCGGGATGGTTTAGAAAACAGGCTGGCAGGGCCATCACAGTGATGGTGAGATAGGAGACTCCATGCATCAGCAGTTAGGGACAGGCCCCAGCAAGACCAAGAGCTGTCTGGACAACACTCATGATGTCAGCTGATGCTCCATAGATCAAAGGCTTTCTGCTCGATGACCTTTAGATAACTGGGGGAGTCTATGAGAGAGCTTTAGCACTGGGAAGAAATCTTGTGCACCAGGAGGAAAGAAGTTACCCTTTCTCCACTATTGTTCTCTCTGTACTGTGGCCATTTGTTGTATTATTTTAAAATTTATATTTATTTGGGGTGGGGGACAGTCATGTCACAGTGTATGTTGCATGACCCTATTCCTGGGAAGACATAAATAAATATTCACTCATCCCAGATAGGGAAATAGTGACAGAACAATACTATCCAAATCCAACTGGGTGAACTAATAGTCTTATGGGGGTTACTAACCAGAATATGGTTAGGAGATTCCTTACAGAAACAGAAATGACTCAACTATGGAAACCTGGGACAGATTGTACCACTTGCAGACAGCTCAGTAGGTTGGAGAGTGTCTTTTGGCCTGAGAGCTCTATTGATCTAACCCTTTTCTCTAGGCAGCTTGGTTAGTTTCTGCTTCTTCTAGACAGCTCAGCTTATCCGAAAGTAGCAGCAGTCTTTACTGCTTATATTTGCTTGGAGAGAGTAGGGTCTAGGGCAGCAAAGGGGTCACTAAGACCATCAGAAAACACAGGTATCAACACTACGATTCATACAGTTATGAAGTACCAACAAAAATAATTTTGTGGCTGGGAGTCAGCATGACATGAGGAACTGTATTAAAGGGTCGCAGTATTAGGAAGTTGAGAACCCCTGGCCTAAAGAATCTGGTCAGTTTCAGGAACTTCCTGAGGCCATTGAGTTGTTTACCCCATGAGCTTAGCAAGTTTCCCTGAAAAAAACCCTGTACATTAATGAGCTCCCCATTAGAACATTCTATTTTTACCTTCCTTTAAAATCCTGTCTGAACATACCCTATTTTATATGTCCCCCACATACACATAACATCTTGTGTCTACTAAGCTTCCTTCCAAGATGGAAGTTTTCTATCTTAGAAGAAAGTACATTGCAATAGTGCATGCAGAAGTCAAAGGACAACATGTATGAGTCCATTTCTTTCCATTGTGCTTGTTTTAGGTTATCAGGATTGGTGGCAAGTACTTTTATTGATTTAGCCATCTTGGTTATTTCTGGTTTTTTTTGTTGTTGTTGTTTTTAAGATGTATTTATTTTATGTATACAAGTACACTGTAGGTGTCTTCAGACATGCCAGAAGAGGGAAGCAGATCCCATTACAGATGGTTGTGAGCCACCATGTGGTTGCTGGGAATTGAACTCAGGACCTCTGGAAGAGCAGTCAGTGTTCTTAACCACTGAGCCACCTCTCCAGTCCTACTCCTGCTATTATTTAAAAATACACACTCTTTGCTACTTGGAAGGGATCTGGCTGAGCACCCTATCCATAGAGTTCTCAGGTCTCATTCCTCATTCTCCATAAGACACCATGTTGAGCTCTCAAACCAGAGCTATTACATAAGGTGTCCACTTTTAGCGGGTCCAGGAGCCACATCATCCTTTCCTCTGTCCATTGTGTCCTGTAAATTCTCAGGGCTGTTTTTGTTCTGTTTCTTGTTTTTTAGGTGTTTATTTTCTTTTTCAGGTATAAGTTTATGTGTTCCTACAGTCCCAACTCACCCCGGTGAATTTTTAGAGAAAATAGTCATTTGTCAGTCGGTGCTCCAGGAGTGGCGTCAGACAGATGGTAGGATCACGTGTCCACCCAAGTAGTGTCATCCTCTACCCTCAAGGCACAGTCACAAGCTGCTTGTATAACTGTTTCTCAAAGCAAGGCACAGTCTAAAAAACGACTGTTTCACACAATACGGAGTAACCTGGGGTAGGGCACAGCCCGATAACAAGTTGCAGATAATCCAGTCATGGGATGCGGGAAGTGAGACTAGGCGTGTGGAACATGTCATGGTATCTGTTCATACACCGGACATATAATACACTCAATGCATAGTTTCCACTTGATGTAAAGTTTGACATGAAATATAGTTAGCTAGCTGTTATACTAATGCATGGTTTTTTATTTTTGAAAAATATTATTATTTTTTATAAAATATAAAAACACTTAGGAAAATTCAGGATAATTCAGACATGAATAAAGAAAAGAAATCAAATTATCTGGAATCCTGCAATCTACAGACACCTTCCATTAATATTCTATTTACCTTCAATGAATATTCTTGGCAGGATTTGCTTGAGACACCCTAAATATATTAGAAATATAATATGAAGTAAATATTTTATCTATATGAACTTATACATGTGCATATAATGTATCACATAATCATATAAAATGAACGGGTGTATTATATATTAATATATATAGTGACAGAAAACAATGCCATAACAGGCAATGCATTCATTTATTTGATATATGCTTACTTCTTTCTTCTCGTAGCGTGTTTTATTTGATTAACTATAGAGTGTAAGTGTAAGGTCTGTTTTTAGACTTAATATGAATTATTTCTTTCCTTCCTTTGAAGCACTCCTTATGAATGATATAATTAGAATAACAGTAGAAATCATATCCACCGGACGATACAAGGTGTGGGATGATGTCACAGGTGAGGCAGGTACAAGATAGAAGGAGGCCTGTCATTGGACGAGAAGGAAGGATGGGCGGGAGAAAAGTGTGAAGGAAGAGGAGGAGACTGGAACGGAAATGGGGAAGAGACAGGAGGGACAGGGAGAGAAGCGGTGGCAGGACAATATGGCAGGTGATGTTAAAATTCTGCTCTGTGTATTTACAGGTTGTTACTAATGTTCTTAAGAAATGGATGGTACTGGGCTGGTCTGGGCCATCACGGAGTTGGGATGTGTGTTTCTGGCATGGAAACCTGTCTTGGGAACTAGATGGGTGGAGAGATTGCTGCCAGGCTCAGAGAGAGGCCTTCGGCAGTGTGATATGGGATGGAGCAGAGCAGGTGAGAGGCTTTGCTGACTGAGAATTAAGATATCCAGCAGACATCTTGGGGCACCGTGGTGCGGACCTAGTGGGGATAAAAGACAACCATACTTTTTTTATTTTTTATATTTTCACAACAACACAAGGCAGCCTTATACTGCCAATAGAATTTACTTTTATTACTTAACTAGTAAACAATCATGAAATTATTGTGTTGCAGCTCTAAATTTTTTCTTTCTCAATGAGATTGAAAGTATCTGGTAAATTTAGAATCCTGAATTTGCGTAGGGGTCATCAGGAACAAAGGCATAGAAACCTTCACACAGCTATTAGATAGCTACCCCAGAAACGTTAATCCTGCAGGTATATAATTCATGTGAGAGATTACACCCCCAAAAGTTTTAAACACTTAATAAGAAGGCATCAAATTGAAACAAAACCAAGACAGTCCTACTATGAAGTCATAGCCATCTGGATATGAAGCTCAATTTTGGGAGTTATTAACTAAGTAGTCTAATGCAATTTTAACTTCTTTCAGCCTCACTATCTCCCATCACATAATGAGATGCTGCATTTAGCCCAAGAGCAAGGGCCGTTATATGTCACAGGTTGATATATAAATGCTGTTTAAGTGCCAATACCTTTATCAGTATGATCAGTTGTCACAGGGATTCTTTATATTTGCTTTTTGACCAAATAATTCAAATACAGGGAGGAGAGCCACTGTTAAAATATAAAACATGAGGAACTGTGTTAAGGAGTCACAGCACTAGGAAGGTTGTTAACCACTGTTGTAGAGGAAGAGAACTTATAGAGTAAATTGTGTGTGTGTGTGTGTGTGTGTGTGTGTGTGTGTGTGTGCGTGTGTGTGCGTGTATGCATGTATGTGTGTGTTTATATGTGTGTGTGCGTGTGTGTGTGCACGTGTGCGTGTATGTGTGTGTGTGTATGTTTACAGTCTGTCATTATCACCTATAATATATATTTCTTCCAGGGTACTATGTTATTGCTATTCTGTAAACCCATTAGTTAAATAAAACTGGTCTCTATCTATCAAACTATCAATTGAGAGCTATCAACTAGCATTCTAGCCAGGAAGCATTTAGCAATTAAAATCACCTACTATTTAAATATTATTTTTGTTCATGTTGTCTATGTATATTTGCATAACATAGGGGAACTGAATGCTTTATTTTATATCATCTATGTATTTAATTTTTTGTTTTTGGTATTGTGTGTTGGAGGGGGAAGAAGAGACAGCTATATAGGAAGATACAGCCACAGCACGTATATGGAATTGAGGTTGGGTCTCTCCTACTGTGTGGGTTGAGGGGAATTGAACTCAAGTCATCAGGTTTGGATGCAAGTACTTTTATCCGCTGGGCCATCTTGCCAGCCCAGAATCAAATATTTTTTTTCTTTCTTTCTTTTTTTTTTTTTTTTTTCCGGAGCTGGGGACCGAACCCAGGGCCTTGCGATTGCTAGGCAAGCGTTCTACCACTGAGCTAAATCCCCAACCCCCAGAATCAAATATTTTAATACCACACGTAGCTTTATGTTTTTACTTTGATGAATATCCTCTCAGTTGTAGCATAGGGGCTGAACTCATTATTGGCCATATCTGAGGAGCTTTTTGTTAAAGTGTGATTACTAAAGTAACTCAGTTTCTTGTATTATATTCAAGGCCTTTTATGTTTATTCCATTCTTCTTTGCTTTTCCTGGGGACATGTGGGAAGAGGAGGGCAGAGATCAGTGGACATGATGTTTGAGGTATGAAAGAGAGATCTCTACAGGCAGTTCTTATGCTGGCTTTGGCTCCAGGCCATAGCGGCTGGTCTAACCAGATTTCCAAGCTTGTGTTGAAGTGGCCCAGGGTCGGCTGGTCCAATCTGGCTTTTAGGAACGCCATGCTGATATCACCAAAGACTAGCAGGCTGACTTCCAAACGGGCTGACTTCCAAACGAAGTTTGTACTTGGCAGTCTTTTTGATAAACCCGGCCTTTCCATTGTTACTTCTATTGCCTCAGGTAGGAATTTAGCAAGGTGGTTCTTGCATTTCAGCAGGGAACCTGGTTAGCTATTACTGTATAAGAAATTACCACCCAGTTACACAGCATATGTCATGAGTGCGTGTGTGTGTGTGTGTGTGTGTGTGAGAGAGAGAGAGAGAGAGAGAGAGAGAGAGAGAGAGAGAGAGAGAGAGGTTTCTGAAGAGCTTGTCTGGGCAGTCATCCTCCACAGTGTCACCTTTGTGCGGTCATCCCTCCAGGCTCCTGTGGGTGAGCCCTCAGGATAGCTTGTTCACATGAGTGGCAGCAGCTAATGTTGGCTCTGGCACAGGAGTTTGTCTAGAGTGTCTCATACCTGTCCACATGCTTGGGCTTCTTATAGCTTGGCTGGTGGGGTTTTAAGGAAAAGTTTTCTGAAGTACAGGTTTTTAAGAGATCCAGACAGGCTACAGCATCATCTTGTCACAAAAATTCACCCATTGGGTGAGTCATGAAGACCAGCCCAGGTTTAATTAGAGGAAAATGCATCCCTCTTCATGGGAGAGGTCACTGTTTTTCATTGTGATGTATACGATAAGGAAGATGATTTGTCTTCCTAAGTCATTTATGCTATAACCGACTCCCCACCAGGTTGTCAAGGTACTTCTCTTCTGTAGACTTTAGGGATCTAGGATGTCCATACATTCACAGCACTCCACAGGGAAGAAGGAAGGTATTTTCCTATTTGCAACGACGAAGTGAACCAAACAAACCAGGTTAGTTTCAAACCTGCATGAGCTGAGATCACAGCTGACCTCCCCAAGCCCTTTCATCTATGTGTGCCCACACACCCGAGGCTACCAACCCCTCTTCAGTTCCTGCAGCAAGACGTTACGTGGTATTCTAGAAAACCTCAGAAATGCTGTCTCTCCTACTCTCCGCTCTTCTACTGAGTTTCATTCTGCTTGTACTCAACCTTTTTCCTGAGTTTTACCTCAATGTTAGACCCCCCAACTTCATGTTCTACTACCCTTTCTGTCTTCAAGCCTCGGCCATTCTGCCTGACATTACTCTTCCTGCAGATTCAGTATCTCCTGCCCTACGTGAAGCTCACTCCTCACCCTCACTCCTGCCGCAAGGGTAGCACCCTGACCAAGCTACCTTTTCCCTTCCCCTCACCAAAGGGAAGAGAGTGAGTTGGACTTTGCCTCTGAGCTTCAAGACAAAGTCTATGTCATCAGTTTTACTGCCTACTAACCAGTTAAGTCTGTGGTGGGGTCTACCTGACAAGTCCACTTCGTTCTCTGTAAATTTCAGACAATAAGTAACTTAGTGTGCTCTCCTCCGAAGTTAGGAAAACTTCTCTGAGTAGGCACTGTAGCAGGAAATAGTGAGAGTTCACAAGTGTGGATGTAAGACACACCCTTCCTTACCTGTTGTCTTTAGCACCTGATATGGATTAGAAGAGACCCTTCTGCAGGTCCTGGGATGTCTCATCAACTAAAAGAAAGAAAACCCACAGAAAGTTCCTGCATCTACCTATACAAGATCAGCTTACAGATTAATTGTGATCTAGCCAGAATGAACTAGAAAATATCATCCCGAATCAGGTAACTCAATCCAGAAAAACACACTTGGTATGCACTCATTGATAAGTGGATATTAGCCAAAAAGCTTGAATTACCCGAGATGCAATCCACAGACCAAAGGAAGCTCAAGAAGAAGGATGACCAAAATGCGGATGCTCCCACTTTTTCTTAAAAGTGGGAAAAAATATCCATAGGAGGAGATATGGAAGCAAAGTTTAGAGCAGTGACTCAAGGAACGGCCATTCAGAGCCTGACACACATGTGGCCCATATATATAGTCACCAAAACTAGATATGATTGATGAAGCTAAAAAATGCATGCGGAAAGGGACCGGATATAGATCTCTCCTGAGAGACACATCCAGAGCATGTCCAATACAGAGATCAATGCTAGCAGCAAACCACTGAGCTAAGAACAGGACCCCCTTGGGGGGGGGGGAATTAGAGGAAGGATTGAAAGAGTTGAAGGAGCTTGCAACCCCATAAGAACAACAATGCCAACCAACCAGAGCTTCCAGGGACTAAACCACTACCAAAAGACTATACATGGACTGACCCAGGGCTCCAACTGCACATGTAGCAGAGAATAGCCTTGTTGGGGCACCAGGGGAAGGGGAAGCCCTTGGTCCTGCCAAGGTTGGACCCCCAGTGCAGGAGAATATGGGGGGCAGTAAGGGGGATGTATGGAGGGAATACCCATGTTGGGGAGGGGGAAGGGGAATAACATTTGAAATGTAAGTAAAGAAATATATCTAATAAAATTTTTTTTAAAAACCAAAAAAAAAAAATGTGATTTAGCCAAATCAGAAGTTCTTGGGACAGAATGTCCTCCTTGACTCCTACCTACAGCATTCAAGCAATCACAGGGGACACAGTACCTACGTTCTTATCTACAGAGATAGGTTGCAACATGTCCACCCTATCACCAATTCCAGAAGTGCTGGCCTGGCTTCACACTAGATAAAATGACACCCAAGGCCTGGGCATACAGCGTCATTGTTTAGCCTCAGAGTGCAGAATAATAGTACCTCTTGTCCACTGGATATTGCTTTGAAGGGCTAGGTGAATTTAGGCCTAACAATCAGACTGTACAGAGGTGTTGTTTTTCTTACTTTGTGTATTAAGCATCCAAGTCTTGGAAAAATTGAGCCCAAGGACACACACCAAGTGGTAAAGCTGGGATTCTATACCCTGCTTTGCAGGCATTGACTAATGATTTTTAATTCTTCCACCAGTATTGGGTGAGGGAAGCAACTTGCTTCTCTGGACATGTTTTGCTAGTTTAAAAAAAAAAAGAAAGAACTTTTTGTTAACGAAATTCTTGAAAGGTTTAATTTACTTTATAACAAGAATAGACATATATAATTTACATATCTTAAAATAATACTCTAATAGTCACAAAGTAGCACTGTGAGTTATTATACTCGAAACAGTAAACATTACTTAGGTGACTGTAGCCTCCCCCCAGAAGCATATAATGGATTAAATGTTTCTCTACAGCACATTGGAAGCATTTTGTTTCACGTCTGACTTGTAAGAAAATGATGAGTCCCAAATAAAACTGATACAAATATATAGATTCTGTCAATAACTGTAATTAGTTAAATGTCATTAACCATAAGCATATGTTTAAATAAACGATATACTTAAATATATGTATATGGTTACCAAAAAGTTAAAAGTAGCCAAAACTAGCAATTATCACAAGGTAATATTGATACCTGAGTCATAACAGAATGGCCTTTGTGATATGGGAGAACTTCAGCTCTGCCTGTGGAAATGCATGAAGGTACTTTGTCTGAATCACAGCACACCAGTACTCTTAATCCAATGTCTTCCTTATCTCCAGTCTTGCCACAATGATGGCTGCTTGATATTCATGTATATAAATCCTCTCTATCCGCTGCTTTAGTTTCATTCCTGTTGCTGTAATAAAACACACTGACAAAAGCATCTTAGGGGTAAAGGGTTTATTTGGCTCACAATTCCATGTCTCAGACCATCACTGTGGGAAGGTTGCACAGCCATGAACTTGAACTAGTTAGTCACCTCCGCAGTGAAGATCAGAGAGAGGATGAAGCCTTGTACACTTGATAACAGCTAGCTCTCTCCATCTTTGTGTAGTCTTGGGCCTCCTGCCTAGGGAATGGTTCCTCCTTTTAGACTGTGTCTTCCCATATCCGTTTTCATACGCACAGACCAACCTGATTCTGAGTTGACCTATAGTCCATCCTTGCTACCCTCTTCCCAGGAGATTCTAGACTGGTCAGTTAAAACTAAACATTAACTGCCCTTAGCTGGTCTGGAGAATAAATCTAGATTTCGATGGCTATCAGAGGTCTGCTGCTTTCTGAGGCAGAATGATAGTTGCACAACAAGGCTTCTGAAAACCACCTGAAAGGGTTGGGAAGGAGGAGCTTACACGAGACTGTATTCATTTCTTTTCTATTGCTCTGAGGAAAAACTGTGGACTAGAAGGAAGGAAGGAAGAGTTGACTCTAGTTTTGTAGTTCCCAAGTGCTGAGCCCCATGGTAGAAGAACAGAGGTAGCAAGTGACAAGTGGCTGGAGGAAGCAGAGGGGCTTTTGAACCCCAAAGCCCACCCCCAGTGATACGCTTCCCCCATCAAGTCCACACCCGCTAAGCCTCCCCAAACAGAGCTGCGGACCAGTGACCAAGTATTCAAATTCTCCGTACTTATGAGGAACACCTCATTGGAACTACCCTGGAGACTGTCCTAGGCTGCTGTCTGTTGCTGTGATAAAACACTGACCAAACCAACTTAGGGAAGAAAGGGTTCATGTTTGCTTACAGGTTCCATACGTCATCAAGCAGAGCCAAGGCAGGTAGACACTCAAGGTAGGGGCTGAAGCTGAGATCATGGAGGGATGCCTCGTACCGACTTTCTCAGCCGTGCTTCTTCAGACCTGGCCCACCTGACCAGCAGTGGCACCGCCCACAGTGGACAAGGCTCTCCTATATCAATTGACGATCAAGAAAATGGCCCCACGAGGATGTCTAAAGGGCAGTCTGAGAGAGCCAGTCCCTCAATCGAGAATCTATTTCCAATGTGTCAAGTTGACACTTGGGACCACTATGACAGAGACCTGCTAGGGTCTAACACTATTTAGGAGGTATTTCCCAGAAGAGGAAACAGCTCTATATTCCAGATGATAAACTCTTCTGGAAGGAAAGGTATCATATGAAGTTCACAGCAGGGAACCAGCAAAATTTCTTCAGTAAATACTAGTTTTATGATTATAATTACAATTGATAAATATGATTATTTCAAGTGACTAAGTGGTGGTGGTCAATCTATGCTTTACTCTAACAGCCTATTCATCTTCTTTCTCTTCCTCCTCCTCCACTTCCTCCTCCTCCTTCTCCTCCTCCTCCTCCCCAAAGTCCACCCCCAGTGATATGCTTCCCCCATCAAGTCCACACCTGCTAAGCCTCCCCAAACAGAGCTGCGCACCAGTGACCAAGTATTCAAATTCTCCATACTTATGAGAGACACTCACTTCCCTCCCCCTCCCCCTCCCCCTCCTCCTCCTCCTCCAGATTTATTTCTTTGAATACTCTGTCACTTTCTTCAGACAAGAGGGCATCAGATCCTATAACAGATGGTTGTGAGCCACCATGTGGTCGCTGGGAATTGAACTCAGGACCTTGACAAGAACAATCAGTGCTCATAACCATTGAGCCATCTCCCAAGCCCTTCTTTCTCTTCTGTCCTAAGTTCTGAGCCCCACTGATGTGCTAGCAATTAGATCTCTGCTAGGAAAACTGTACTTTGTCTTTGTCTTGAGATGATTATATACACTTTTGGGAATCCAGTCTGATTTTACATGCGCACCAATACTGTTGGCAAATTATAGATGGGCTTATGTGGATAACTCATGAAGTTTTTCTTATACCTGATTTTCTATTTTTCTTTCATTTTTTTTCAAACTTTTTCAGACAGGGTCTGTTGTAGTTCAGGGTGGCAGAAAGTTCCTTATATGTCTTAGGCTGACCTTGAAGTCCTAATTCTCATGACCACACCACCCATACACTAGGATTACAGGTAAGCGCCATTTTGCCCAGCTTATAGTTGTATTTCTTACTGTGTGGTGATGCTGAAGTTTTAGAAACAATTTTCTATATCAGTGGTTCTCAACCTGTGGGTCAAGACTCCTTTGACAAACTTCTATCTCCAAAAAATATTTATATCACAATTCATAACAGCAAGATCACAGTTATAAAGTGGTGACAAAATAATTTTGTGGTTGGGGGTCAGCACTACATGAGGAACTGTATTAAAGGGTCCCAGCATTAGGAAGGTTGAGAACTGCTGGTTGGTTATCATGAACCAGGATCATAGCGGAGGGAGCCTGCAGCTACCGGACTCCTCAAAAGAGAAACCTGTCTAGAAAGACTGGATGCTTGCATTCTAAGACATTAATCGGTATGCAACGTAGCAGGATTCTTCTATTGTAAAGTTCCAAACATTTCAGTGAAGCTAGGCACGGTAGCACCTGCTTATAATTCCAGCTATTTAGAAGGTCATCGGAGGAGGATGAAGAGCTTGAGGCTAGCCTGCGTTACAGAGTGAGTTCAAGGTCAGCCTAGGAAACTAAATGATCTCTGTCTCCAGAGAAAAGTTTCAAAAGGGCTGCTGACATATAGTTCCACGTAAGGTGCTTGCCTGGAATTCGCAAGGACCCTGGATTGGATCTCTAGAACTGCTTAAGAAGCCGGAGTGCTAAGCCTGTCAAATTTGTCTGACTTCATAACCCCAAGGAAGAGAATGAGCTATTTAGGGAAAGTTTGGCAATAAAACCCATGTTCTTACGAAACCAGTGGTTGAACCTTGTGTCGTAGTGCATGCTTGTAATGGCAGGTGGGTGGTGGCTACGTCAGGAGAGTTGGGAATTTCAACAAGTCTGAGCCACATAGTGAAGTCTTGGGACCTGAGCTAAGCGAGACCTTTCTTAAAAAAATCAAAACCAGACATGCTAAAAACAGGGAAGAGACCGGAATTAGATCTAGTATAAAAACTGTGGAACCCTTATGACTTAAACAGCTTTACTCAACACTGCTAAGGGCAAGAGAGAAGACCATGCCTAGGCTGTTTGGCTGAGGCTGCCTTGAACTGGTTTGTGCAGCCCATGCTGGCTTTGGACTTTCTTTCATATTTCTATATTTTCATTCTTTAATTAATCGGGAGTGGGTGGGGGCAGCTTAAAAGACTCTGTTTACTGTCACGACGATGTGATGCCGGGAAACGTTCGTGAATCCCAGAGGACCACTGAGGAGCCGATTCCGCTACAATCACATTAGGGTCTCTATTCAAGCCGGAGCTTGGGCTCCCTGCCAACCCTCACACAGCAGGAAGGTGGAACAGCCTGAGGCTAGTACAGGCAAGCATTTATAGAGGCAAGAAGGGGTTAGCTAGCCTGGTGCACATCTGATTGGGGGAGGAGGGCTATTATGGCCTTTAACATAATTGGGTGGTACTAGGAGCTAAGTCATAACCTTAACTTCCACTTTCCTCCTGATTGGTGGTTATTAGGAAGTGAAGTGTCAGGGGCGGGCTTGTAACTTGGAGGTACAGATTTGTTGGGAATAACCTGGAAACTGGTGCAAGATGCAGGGTTTTTTTGTTTGTTTGTTTGTTTGTTTGTTTTGGGGGGGTGGTTAACCTGGAAACTGGTGCTAAGTACCAACTTGTTAGTTAACTTGAGTTCAACCTTAGGTCAGATTCTCTAAGATAGAGTCTGAACCAAAAAGATTTGGTCTCTCAAATAGTCGTTTTAAAAATCTACGTTAAGAAAATATCAAGCTGTATTTTTGCTGGTTTTTTTTTTCCCCCTCTAAAGATTCTTTCGGGAGGAGTGAGGAAGTTCCCTCCGAAAGCATTAATATGTATGTATTATGAATACTTACTAACAACTGAGAGTTCAATGGTACATCTCCTGAAGAATTTTGCATACAATTAATACTTAAAATTCATGTCACATTGTAAATTATTATAGCGATGAAATTTTCATTGCCCTAAGTACTTGCCACTTTAGCCCCTTAAAGTGCATTCAATTAATTCTTACACATCGAAGTAGATTATTTTAATTAAATATAGTCTAGAGGCAGCAAGGGCAATGACATAAGATGTTAATCTCACAATAAAAAGAAGACACTGGAAGCTAAATATAGCATTCAATATTATAGAAGAATCGTAAATGTTCAATGTATACCGTATTGCGGTTCTCCAGAGTAGTGACTCTTAACCCGTGGGTCATGTGACTTCTTCGGGGTTGAACAACCCCTTTACAGGGTTAGCCTATCAGATATAGCCTGCACATCAGATATTTACGTTACGCTTCATAAAAGTAGCAAAATTACCGACAAAGATACCAAGATACCGACAAAAATAATTTTATGGTTGGGGGGGGGGTCGCCACAACATGAGGCACTGTATTAAAGGGTTGCAGCCTTAGGAAGGTTGAGAGCCACTGTTCTAGAGGGACAGAACTTATAGAGTAAATACTATATATGTATACATATATATAGTATTATATGTATATACATGTATATATATGTATACATATATACGTATATGTGTGTGTATGTATGTATGTGTATATGTGTGTGTATATATATATATATATATATATATATATATATATATATATATATATTCCAGCTAGTCCAATAATAGCTTCCTACTAGTGGGAGGCCCAAGCATCCAGTAGTCCAGTCTAAAGGCTGGTTTGCCTCAGTTGGTCTTCAGTAGATGCCAGAATCCCAAAGAAGGAGCATCTAATGCCAGTGGATGGATGGACTTGCCAGCAAGAACGAGCAGGCAAAGAGAGCTTCCTTCTTCCATATCCTTTATCTTGGCTGTCACCAGAAGGCGTGGCCCAGATTAAAGATCATCCCCGCTTTAAAGGACAGAGATTAAAAGTGGGTCATCGCGCACTTCCAAATGATTCAATTAAGAAAGAGTCCCTTGGGTTTTAATCAGTTTCACATGTCGTCGAGTAGACAACCAAGAATAGCCGTCACACATACCAAGAAGGAATTTTTGTTTTGAGGCAAATTTCACTATGAATGTGAGTACTGACTATCCCAGTACTCACTGTGTAGAAGAGGCTGTCCTCGAACTCACGGAGATTCACCTGCCTTTGTCTCTTGAGTACTCGGATTAAAGGCATGCCACTGCACCTGTCATATTCCAAAATTTTAAATATTCTCACTTCCTTAGACGGCTGCTTAGATTTTACTGCTGACTCAGCAGGCTTGAGCTGTTGCTGCCAATCCCTGGGGACCTATTTCATGAAAGGAGAGGACCAACATCTGCAAGCCTTTGACCTTTGACCTCCCCCTGTGGACTGTGGTGTAGGCTCGTATGCGTGCACACAACACACAAATAGACAAATGTAATTCAAAAGATTTTTACATAGAAAACTTCTTTAAAGTTTAGTGACAGTTTAAAGGGTGATTCTGTGTAAAATGACAATTACGTTTTGTCTAATCTTTCATTTGAAAGAGCCCGGAGGAAGTAGGTCTGATAGCCAATCTCTGGTTCTGTTCAACTAAGCAATGATTGAACACTACGTCCCTGAACAGTCTTGGCGCCAAACTTTGCAAAGAATATTAAGATACCGTCTACCCTCAGAACCTTTATAGTCCACCAAGGAGACAGCTTCATACAATTTCTAATATACAGTTAGTTAATGTATTCTTTAAAATGACAAGTGGCCCAGGCATAGTAGCAGATGTGTATAGCTTGGTCACTCAGATGTCAGAACCAGAGGAATCCTGAGTTCATGGTTGGCATAAGATACTGGGAGAAGGGAGGGCACCACAACGACGACGACAACGATGACTGAGTCTCAATAAACAAAAACCACAAACCAGATGGTATGGACTTCTGTCCTCAAGAGTATCAACATGGTTCATATCCCTGAAAACACAAGCTGTCATGAAACCTACTTGACTGGTGGTATCAGTGTTGGACAGAGACAAGAAAGAAGGAGAGGAAATGTTTAAAGTTCAACCAGTTCCTCCAAACTTTTTTTCCCACTCAGACAGGGTTTTTCCAAGTAGCCCTGCCTGTCTGGAACTCACTCTGTAGACCAGGCTGGCCTTAAATTTATAGATCTGCCTGCTTCCGCCTTCCTAATCCTGGGACTATATGTGTGCACCACTACCTCCTAGTGGAAGAGGGCTTTCTCTCTTTCTTTCTTTCTTTCTTTCTTTCTTTCTTTCTTTCTTTCTTTCTTTCATAAGTTGTTTGTTCTGCTCTAATGTAAATTACCATTGTCTTTTACTTTTGTGTGTGTATGTAGAAGTGTGTACACTCTCATGCTGTATATATGTACGTGTGGCCGTACACGCGGATACCGACAGACAACCTCTGTGTCATTCCTTAGCTACCATCCACCCTTTTCCGGGACACAGGTCTCAGTGGCTCAGAGTTGACTATCTAGACTGGTGGGTGGTGTGCTCCCTCCTGCTGGGAAGTCACCCATCAGACACTTCTACAGGCCCAAGGGAAGCATCAGCTTTTGACAAGAGTGACCTTCAAGTCTTAAAAAACACAACCCAGAGAAGTCTTATCACCGCGACCTACATGTGAGAGGATGTGTGCTATCTATAAGAATTCAAGTGGGAAACTGGTACTGCCCAGTTCAGCAAAGCTAGAGTTTATTTAGATTTTCTCTCAGACCCAGGGACTTTTCCAAGAACTGTCTGGAGGCAGCCTGGGTGAGTGTCTGGGTCACTTCTGCTTCACAGAGACACATGGAGCTTTTCGACAGAGCTGGCTCAAAGTTAGCTTTGGATTGCAGTAGGCGAAGACCTGGTGGGAGGCACGAACTTGGAGGCAGAGGGACAATCTGAACAAAGGCAAGAAAACATTAAATAAACATTTACAGACAACATTGACCTCCGCCCCATTCCATCACTCCGGTCAGAGGCAGATTCAGGGACAGAATGTGCTAGTCAGTGTGACAGATATGGGGGCTCTCACAGATGGTCCTGGAGGGTGAAGAATCTGGATCGGAGAAGGGGCCGATCTGTAGAAGGTTTTAAAAGCACAGTGGAAACTTTGCGTGTTCTTTAATCGAGATGAGATGGTGATGACTTTGAGGCGGGTTTCACATGATAAAAATTGTGCTTCCAGCAGGATATTTCATCAAGAGTCTGGTGCAGGAAGACTGCACAAAAGATCTCAAGCTCAACGGAACACGGACTCAGCCTCTTTTCCTATGTGTGAAACTGTATTGCTGACACGATCTCTCCCTTAAAGATCCCCATGTTATCCTGGTTTGCCCTCTATTGCTGTGATGAACACGATGACCAAAAGCAACTTGGGGAGGAAAGGGCTTCGCCTCACACTTCCAATCTGTTGTAATGGAAGGTCAGGACCAGAGCTCCATCAAGGAACTTGGGGGTATAAACAGGCTGTGGGAGGCCTATTGCCTCCCATGGCTTGTTCAGCCTGGTTTTTGTTTCTTGAGGTAGGATTTTTCTGTGTAGTCCTGGCTGTCCTAGAACTCATTCTGTAGACCATGCTGCCCTCAAACTCATAGATCCACTTACCACAGCCTCCTGAGTGCCAGGATTAAAGGCATGCGCCACGACCGCCTATCCATTCTGCTTTCTTACGCCACCCAGGACTGCCTGCACAGGAGGAAAACAACCCATGGCTGACTGGGCCCTCCCTCATCAATCATTCCTCAAGGAAATGAGCCCACAGACTTGCCCAAAGGCCGATCTAATGGTATTCTCTCAATTGAGGTTCCCTTCTCGCAGATGACTCTAGTTTAGCCTTAAGTCAAAGAGCAGTAAGCAACCAGCACACATTTCGTCAGGCTGGGGAGGGCTTGGACATCTCATGTTTGTCTGTGAGTGTCCATTGTTCAGGGCAGGAAGGGCCAACGAAGACAAGGTGTCAGGGAAGTACAGAGCAATGGTAAAGCCCTGAGGCTGTGCTTTGTCCCTTAGCTCCATCTAGTAGGGCGTCTTTAATCACCACAGAGGGAACCCTGTGCACAATGGGCGTTGCTGTTCAGTTTCCTATCTGGCAGCAACAACATGCCTACCCATTTTTCCTGTGGTTTCGTCCTTTCTGGACATTTTGTTGCATGAAATATAAATGAGGATCCCACACTACCACCTAGGTAAGGCACTGGTGGACAGACCAGCCTGTTCGCAGCCCAGCAGACTCTCAGCTCACATTCCCAGCCATCCTCTCCCCGTGGTTAGCTGTCACAAATCCCCGTAACCCGGTAAAATCAACTCTAGAGGCTTGTAGTTTATCAGTCAGATTTACATTAGTAAATTCTCAACCCACCAAACGCCCGCACGATGAACTCAAAACTCAATTGATATGAACACAAGCTACACACCTAGATGAGGCAGATGCACCCTACTTATTTATTTAATCATCTAAGAGATCCCCAATACCTACGGCTCCCAGGACTGTGTGGTTCTGTCTCCTCTTCCTCTCCTATAGGTTCCATCTCGTCTCCTCTCCCTTCCTTCCCCTGTCTCTCTGTCTCTCGGTACTCATCTCTAAAATTCTCAGCCTGCTTTCCTTTTCCACTGCCCAATCATAGGCTCTCGCCTTACTGTGCACCTGCCCTCACCTGCATACAGCCATCCATCCACACATTTTTATACAAATAGAATCGTACACCGGGCCACCGTTCGTGCCTAGTCTCTTTTCATTGAGAAGGAAGCATGATGTTTTAATAGTCGTCCACACTACAGCATGAACCAGAACCATTATTTTACATATGAGTAATTATCTACTGCATCAGTTACAACATGGTGTAGTTATCTATTCACTAGTTGCATTGTCCCCAGTTATGAATAGTGATGTTGTGAACATTTTTGTGTATAAATGTGCTCTTAATAATCTTGGGAATATCTATAGGAATAGTAATGCTATGTTTATTAAACTGCTCACAAAAGCTGTGCCTTTCTATATTCTTATCAGCAATGTGTAAGTGTTCAACTTCCCTACATCTCCACAAACATTTATTTATCAAAGTAACCTTACTGCTGGGTGTGAAGCGGTATCTTATTATAGTTTGGTTTTGTTTCTGATAGTGGCGTTTGAACCCATGCCCTTGTTAACCCATGCCACTTAGCCACACTTCTAGCCTTCTTTAGCTCAAGTGTGTGTGTGTGTGTGTGTGTGTGTGTGTGTGTGTGTGTGTGTGTGTATGTGTGTGTGTTTGTTTGTTTGAGACAGACTCATGTGTCTCAGGCTGATTTCCAAATCACTACATAACTGAGGATGACCCTGAATATTTGATCCTCCTTGCTCCAAATGATAAGAGCTAGGATCACAGATTTGCACCACCACACCTGGAGAGAACCCCTCTTCCCAACTGACTTTAAGTTGGGCCAAGTTGAAAACAAAACAAAAAAAAAAAAACCCCAAGAAAACAGCCCCATGAGACTATATTACCAAAAGTAATATGCAGATTCAGTGACATCTCTATCAAAATGACATATGACATTCGTCTTATAACTAGAAAAGAAAGTCCTAAAATTCATATGGAAGCCCAAATTCACATCATAGTTCATCACCAAAGGAAGTCAGGGAAGGAACTCATGTAGGGCCGGAACCTGGAAACAGGAGGCTGCAAAAAGACCGTGGAGAGCTGCTTCTTACCAACTTACTCTTCATGGCTTGCTCAGCCTGCTTTCTTGTAGAATCCAGGACCGCTAGTCCAGGGATGGCACCACAGATAATGGACTTGGCTCTCCCCAATCAATTACCAATTAAGAAAATGCCCTGCTTGCTACCCAAGGCAGGCAAGAGAACTGGTAGGCTCCAAGATCATGAGAACAGGAGAGCTGGGCCTGCCCCTCACTGGCTGCTACACTTAGGAGAGCTGGCCCTGCTGGAGTGGGCATGGGTGAGCTAGCCCCTGAGAGCATGAGAGTAGGAGAGCTGGTAGGCTGTGGCTTTGGGTGAGTTAGTTGGGGCAGGATTGGAGAGCTCTCCTTGGAGGTACGTGGGTCCTCAAGAGCTGGTGGGCTGACCAGTTCAGCTATCACCCAGACCCAAATCCAGGACTTGAAGTTGGCCCACACCAACATCCACTCCATTTATGAATTGCTGAAGCATGTAAAAGGGCAGGTCCTGCAGGTCCAAAGCTGTTGCCCATGACACAGGGCAACAATACAGGAATGTGAACAAAAGGGTATATTGTAGGACATAATGTCACATGCTACAGCTTCCCTGAGATTTTCTTTTTTTCTTTTGGGGCAGGAAGGTTGCAAAGGCAGAGGAATGAAGGGGTGAAGAGAAGAGGGGAACGATGTAAACGTCACAAAAGAATCAATAAAAAGTTGAACAAGAAGAGAAAGAAAGTGTGCACGGCCCTATCTTATCAAGGCTCTTTCTCAATTGAGGTTCTCAACTCTTAGATGACTTTAGCATGTGTCGGGTTGACAAAAGTAGCCAGGACAAAAGGGAAGTAGAGGAGGGCTATGCGGGGAGAGGAAACAGTCTAAAGGCAGGTAAAAATTAAGGAGAGATGGTAAGAGGGGACAGAAAGACAAAGACTACAGGTTTTCTTTCACATGTGGAATCTGCAAGTGTGTGTATATGTGAAAGGAGAACTATTAGGGAAGTCTAATTGTGTTGTTGTAAAATTATAAAAAGGGCTGTCTTTTACCTTCACTTGGCCCAGCGCTGCAGTGCCCCAAGATATCTGGTAGACATCTTGCCAGAAACACACATCCCAACTCCATGCAGCCCAGTGTCCCAGCCACCACATACTCTCCCAAACTCAATTCTCCACACGAAAGAACACACAACACAATAACCTCTGATCCAATTGATATGATATAATTGCCCACCTCAACATACAAAGCCCTGTACACATCCATCCCGTAAGACTCATAACAAACTATAAATACACAGAGTGGAATCTTAACGTCAGCCTCCATGTTCTCTCTGAGACTTCTCTCTCCGTCTCCCGTCCTTTCCGTTCCAGTCTCTTCCTCTTCCCTCAAACTTTTCTCCCGCCCAACCTTCCTTCTCATTCAAAGACAGGCCTCATTCTACCTTGTACCTACCTCACCTGTATGACATCATCCCACATAAAGGGGCAAATAGAAGAAGAGAGTAGTGGTAAACATGAGCTAAGTACAATCACACACGTGTATGAAAGTGGCCTAATGAACCCCCTTATTTTGTACACTAAAAAATATATGAAAATATCAGTTGAAAGACAATGGGTAGTAGTTCGGATAAACTGAGTTGAATAAGCCATATTTTTAATGTTAAATTTACATGTTTTCTTTTCAATTTGGCTATAGAAAATATACATACATATACATAATAAAAATATTCCATACATAGACCACAATGCTATTGGATAATGTTTGTCTATACTCTGCAATTAAATAATTAAATAAATAAAATAAAAAAATTAAATAAATTAAATAAATAAATAAAGCTTGTCTTAGTATTTTCCTATGAATATTACTGTATAGTTTATTTTTAAGTGTCACTTTGCAACTTTCCATATTGATACACTGTTGCAAGCTCTCCTTGATAATAAACACTTCTGAACTATTTACTAAAACTTCATTTCTTGTCTTTCCAGGTTAAAGTCCCACATTGTTCACATTGGTTGTGACAGTATTTCTAATGAAACAGCAAACGATTGATAAAAACTGAAAGTATAGGGTTTGAATGTGAAAAATGATTTTTCGTGATTTCTTTCATCAAACTTTTCCTTTGAGCTGGGGATGGTGGTTGAAGTCCTAGCACATCAGAGGCAGAAGCAGGAGGATCTTTACAAGTTCAAAGCCAGCTGGTCTACAAAGCAAGTGTCAGACTAGCCAGGGCTCCACAGTGAGATGGTGTCTAAAATAAAACAAAAAACACAAAATATTTTTGGATTAGAACTACTTTTTCAGTAGATTAATATGAAGTTTATTATTCCATCTGTATACTCACTGTACAGTATATACAAATAGCATATTTTTAAACGAGTAAGTCATTTACTTGTTATTTATTTACATACTTTTCTGAGATAAAGAATCACATAGGCCAGATTGACCTTTCCCTGCCTTGTTCTTGAGATTGACCTTGGACTTCTAATTCTCCACTAAACTATGTTTCAATGTAACAGTTTTTACTTACTTAGCTCAAATAATCTATTTTATTTTTTCCCCTTGCTCACAGAGTATGAGGAAATTGCTCCATTATAACTGAAGTGATTCTACAGTGTAGGTGGTCTTACAGCGTGAACTTGCTTGGGGATATTGATAAGTATGGCTTTTAAAAAAAAACACTAAGTTTTTGTATTATGTATATTTCAAAAGACATAAATTATAATTTTCAGCTCCTATCTTCGAGGACAAAAACAGGCCTGGAAAGATCTTACAGTCCTTTATCAGATTTTGCAAGTTTGTCAAAAATTACAGAACAACTACCCATTCAGCTTCACATTCACGTGACAGACCTTGACACTGTAGGGCAACTAGAGGACAGCTTGGGGAGATCACGGGCCCAGCACAGCTTAGGGGACATGGTTACTCCCACATTCCCTGAAAGCAGGTCTTTGTGACCTTCCTACTATCACATTTTTAGCTTCTCACAGATTGTCCTCCCCAAAGGCCTCCACAGTCAGTCTCCACCCACCTTTCCAATGTCCCCTCCCCTCTCTTACCCTCCCCTCCCCTCTCCTCTCCTCTGCTCCCTCCCTTCCTCCTGGTTCTGCACAATGTCAACTTTTTTGCTTAATGAAAGTACATTTGGACTCTTCCAGCCTCAACCCAGATGGCTCATTCTCTACATGCCCCGCCTTAAATATCCAAAGGAGATTTGATTAGCCCAAATAATCAGTTTCACTCTGACCTCGCCTGCACCGCCAGTGCGTGAATATCGGGCGTAGGTCTGCGGGATTGAAAGAAAACACGTACACGGGTCACCGGTTTTCAGAGAGTGCCACCAAGGCTTTACTGAGATCTCCTTATATACCAGAGGCAAAAGCCGTGGAAAACAACAAGGCAGGTGAAAATCCCCAACCAGGAAAACAGGAAAAGTCTGTGTGGTGAAAAGTCCTGGGCCCAATCAGGGGCATAAACAACTTTTTAACAACAAGCTGGAAGGCTTGGTGGGGAGGAAGGGTGCCATGGAAAATCCCGACCCCAAATCAGGGGCTAAGAGCAGCTGCCAAGGGTGTAAACAACTTCTTGCTATAGCAGGCTAAAAGGCTCAGCGAGGGGGAAAGGAAACACCCCAAGGTAGGGCCCAACATCACCCCAGTTGTGGGGTAAATGCTAACCATTCTGTTTGATGAGGGTTGACAGAGACTAGGGCACAGTTTAGACGGAAGGGCGGGAGTCACTATGTTGACTAGGTTGGCCCGGAGTTTACAGAGATTCTCCTGCCTCTGCAGTGAAGGTTACCAATGACTTGGACACTCTTAATTAATTGGGGGTGGGGAGAGAAAGTTCCCTTCTGGTAACATTTGCAATTCCTACAAAAAAAATTGGGGTTTTCTTTTTGAAAACTCTGGGTAGGGCAAGTACATGTGATGGAAATAAAAAGAATTTGAATAATTTGAATTATCAATGAAATGTAGGAAACTATAGAGAAACTTTTTTTTGTTTGTTTTTATTGTGTGTGTGTGTGTTTGTTGGTTTTTTGTTTTTTGTTTTTTTTTTTTGTCTTGAGCCTCTTGCTCTTAGCGTACAGAACCTATGTGAGTCTGTTTTCCTAGGAGACCTCAGTATTTAGCAAGCCGGGGGCGTTTTCCCTCTCGTTGGATAAGATATTCTGGCAGAAGATCAGGATGCATTAGGCTGTGGGCCCTGACTGAGTAGGACAGAGAGAGGTGATGGCACTTTGTGTCTGCATTCCTAGAAGCCTGCCTCCAGCTTTGGCGTCTGCGCTGGTTTCCTCCTCCTAGGCGTGTCCCGGGAGAATGGGCGGCCCCTTTCCAGACAGCACTTAGTCTTACTTGCCCCCCACGCCTCTCCTCGTCCCCTCCCTTCTCCACTGCAGCCTTTCTCTTAGCCCGAACCACTTCCTTCTTCTGCTTGTTCCTCCCTAGGGCGCGGAAGCTGAGTGCAGGGTTCAGACCCACGCGGCGAGCAGCTCTTCAGTGAAGAAGGAAGCAATCGGAGGGGTGAGCTCGTCCTGGAAGGCACCGGGGGGGGGGGGGGGGGGAAGCTGGACCAGACGTCTGGGGAGGCTGAGTCTCGGGTGGAGGGCGAGCACCCTGCGGTGCGGAGGTGCAGCGGGAGGGGCCTTGGGCACGCGCCCCCTGTACCCCACTCGCGGGCACCCCATTCGGCCGGCACACTTCCGCACTGGGCTCACGTGACGTTTTGCCGGCCGGGGGCGGACCGGGAAAGGAGCAGCCCCAATCTTGTTTGCAGCGGTGCAACGTGTGGATTTTGCACTTGGCGTCGGCTTGGTGGGGTGGGAAAGGGCTGGCGGGGTGAGGTTACGGGGTGGGGAAGGGCTGGAGGGGGTCCCCCGGGGGAATGAAGTGGGGTCGTGACATTGCTCTCTGCAGTGCGGAGGGCAGGTGAGTGAGGGAACGCGGGACTCGCTCCGGGCTGTGCCTTCGGGTGCACTGGCTGTGGGGGACCGAGGGGAGGGTGAGTGGCGAAGACAAAGGCGTCCGGGACGAAGCCCTTGTCCCGGGCTCTGCAGCCCTATGCAGTTCAGAGGTGAGGGAGTGGTACACACAGGCCCCAGGATTTGGGGATCCATATTTGGCAAGACCCCAAACTTGTAGGCGGGATGACCAAATATGGAGTCTGTTCGAGCCAGCGAATGGGGAGAAAAGTGAGCCTTTGACCCGAGGCCAGCTGTTAGTGATAGAAGCGAGACTGGAAGATCGCCCAGCTCGCGTGTAAAGTTGGCTGCCGTTTCCTGGGGAGGCGACTCCAGAAGGCTTTATTTCCTTGGCCCATTGCCTCCAGAGTTTTAAAACACAGCTAGAGAAGGCTCCTGACAATACCTTTCCAAATGTGTATCGATGAAGCTTTCTAGCGTGCGCCAGCCACAGCCCTTCTCTTTGTGAGTCCCACTCAGACAGCCTAATTAGAGTCTGTGACAGACGTCCCGGTAACATCTGCCGCTGCCATTCTTAAGGCCCAGCCTCTCACAGACAGGCTCGTTTTCTTAGACTTCCTCAGCTTTATGACCTCTCATTGTTCTTGAGCTCTCTCCTCCCAGTCGAAGGTTTCTCTCCTGCTTTTAGACTGCCATGGGTCTTCCGAAGATTGTATAATGGGCATATTTTCTTCTCTGTCCCCCCACCCCCCCCAATAATAAATGACTAAAACCTGCCAAGTTGTGTATGCAGTAGTAAACCTATTAGTTTCCTATTCATAAGGGTCCGGACAGGGAGCTTTCTCTTGCTTTGTAAATAATCTCTCTGCCTTAGTAAGTTTTCAGTATACATTACATAAGGATACACTGTTACATTAGGTTCATTTGCAGAAACAGTGAAAGAAGGGGAAGAACGGGCAGGATGGGAACGGGACTTGTGTGGCTTTAACCCGTGTGAGCTTGTTTTGTCCGGAATAAAATAAGATGAGTAACGAAACACTTTGTAGGGTTCTTAGAACTTCATGAATTATGGTAGCCAAGTGGACCAGTGGGTAAAGGCACTTGCTTGGGAGCCTGATGACCAGATTTTGATCCCTGTGACCCACATGGGGAAACCCCTAAGTTGCGTTTGACTTTCACATTCATACCCTCCCCCAAATAAATAAATGTAAAAGGCGAAAGATTTATACGATCTGAAGAGAAACCAGAGTATTCCAAATAAATAAATCTAAGAAAGGATTTTTTTTACAAAAGAATTATGAATTAACTCAGCTAAGGAACCTGGTGTGTAATTTCTGGGATTACAGTCATAGGATCTACCACACCTAACATTTTTATGTAGGTGCTGGGGCCCAAACTCCGTGCTTGTAAAGCAAGTGTTTTACCAACTGCGCCATCTCCCCTGACCCATCAATCTGTTTTTCTGTTATATCTTCATCCTAACCAATAGAACAATACCAAACACTAAGACTAGATATATAAATCCATCATCAGGAGGCTAGCTATATTTTGTGTGTTTACTTTGAAATAACAGGCTGCTAAGCCAACTTTTTGGATCAATATCCTTTAGCATGTAAGTAATAGAAACTCACACACACACTACACGTTATAAACAGGGGAAATATCATCCGTTCGTAAAGTAAGAAGTTCAAGGGTTGGGGACAGGCTGAGTCATTTCTATGCCTAGCTTTTCTTTCCGCTGAGTTTCCCAGTTGGGCCTTCCCAAAGGGTAACCATTTCCACCAGGGTTGTAGATGCACATGTTACTAGTAGTCTAGCAAGATCGTGAGGCTGAACTTGACTGTTTCGAACCCCCAAATAAATAAATTTAAAAAAATTAAAAATAAGAGAATTACATGAATTGACCAGATTAGGATCCTGATGCCTTTAACCTGACCTGCTGCTGACTCTGGGTCACTTCTGGAGCTGAGGGCTACATGCTCTGTCCACATACATGGCTTTAGAGTAGACAGGGAAGTGCTGAACCCCAACAAACTCTGCTGGTGCCAGAGTTGGAAAACCGTTCTGGCCCCACAAGACAGCAGCTAGTCACCAGTGACACAGACAGGCGTATTCCCACCATTATTCTATATCCTCTGGGGGATATTTTAGCTTTTTTAGTATCACTTTTAAAACTGCACCTTGAAATTACATAATTACGCTCTCACCAGCACAAAGGTCCCCGGTATAGTTGGACAGCATAGCTTTTAATAATAAGTGTTAGAATTGCATTTCATTGAAGACTTAGCATTTTACTGCGATGTCTGCCCCTTCAATTATAATATTTATGCCAATCAGAGCAGGCGGTAGTGGCACTTTTCATTCTTAGCTGATCGAAAACCTGGTGTCCCAATCGATACCATTAAAGCGGGTGGTATACAGTCGTAGATGTCACTCATCCTAGAAGTTACTGGGAACAAGCAGTAATCCATCTGAATGAAGTCGGTTCTTCTAAGTCATCGCCTTAAAGACGAGAGTACCAGCGCTCCACCTCTTAGCTCGTTATTCAGCCTGCAGAGATTGTCCTGTGAAAGCAGATTGAATCTACGCCTCTGTGGCTGAGTTGCTCACATACTCTAGTCTCTGCCGGCTCCATCCCCCATCCACTTGCTGCTAGTTCTTGTTAGTTCATGAAGCAGCATTTGTTTAACCTCTCCTCTTGGTGCCAGGCACGCTAAAAAGGAGTTCTGAAGTCAGATCCCCGTGGAGAGAAACTTACCTTGTAGTGAGGAAAGCCCAGAAGTCCACCAGAATGAAATGACCCAGGCATCCAATGCTAGGGGAACACCAGTAGAGGGCTCTCCGCAGGTTAGGGAATGCTTTCCGTAGGACGGTACATCCAAGCTGGGGATGATTTATGAGACGTAGAAGGGGGGAATTGGCAATAAGTTGAGCAGGAGAAAGAAGTCGGAGAACAGTGTTGCCAGCTGTATTTGATGAGTGGAGACTCCTGGAGCTGCGGCTTAGTGTTCAAGTGTACAGCAGAGGAGACTGGAATGGAGGTCAGAATCTGGCCTACAGAAGACTTAGCAAGCCACAGCAGGACTCAGCAAGACCCGGCAGGCTCAGTTCTCATTCTGGACTCTTCTTGATGGGACCATGAATGGGCCTCACTTCAAGCTGTGCAATGCAGTCAGTTTTCATGGGCAGAATCCATAGGGGGCCATGATGCTCCTGTATGGGAGATGCGAGTTGTCAGTGCGCTGACCTGAGGGTATTCAGGTGGCCTTGGTATGCGTCTGTTTCACCTCTAGACCTCAGGAAGAGCAGGAAGCATAGTTTATCCTGGCACCTCCACCTCCTATCCTAGGTCAGGGCCTGCCTCAGCTGTGCCTTGTGCTTTCTCCTCTGTCTCCAGAATATTCCATTTGCTCTCTTACCTTTGTCCATTTCTTCTTCCTTCCCCATGATCTCCAAGGAGGGGTCTACCATCAAGGGAGGGCTCGCCACACTGCTGTTCATTGGAGACCTTTCTCTGTCTCCAGCATGGGTCATGCTATCCTTGGCGGTTTTGCTGCTCAGTGGAGTTCTATGAGAAGCTGTGCATGGAGTAATACCGCTGTGAGGGCAAGGGCCATTTTCTCCCTAGTATACAGAAGGGGCGACACAGAGGGAAGTTCCTTAAGTAGAGGGAAAAACAGATAGATCCATTAGTGCATTCGCTGTGCTTGATGCTAATAGAAAAGAGGCATGGTCAATAATAGTGACATATGCTGCTTGGATGAGCAAACGGATCCTCGGGTTGCTGTCTGCCCAGTGGAGTGCAACAAAATGGCTGTAATACAGGCTTCTTTTCTCTTTCAGTCAGCAATGAACGTGGAGCATGAGGTTAACCTCCTGGTGGAGGAAATTCATCGTCTGGGTTCCAAAAGTAAGTATTCTTAACGCAGAATATTCTTCAGAGTGTACCGCAAGGCCAGCATTCCAGAGAGGCCACGTAGGACTGAGGACAGGGACACAGTCTGCCACAGCCTGGGTAACTGCTCTTAGTCATAGGGCTGTTGGGGTATCAGGTTTTTGAGGCAGAGAAGAGTTGAAACGGTTTGTTAATTTATTTTATTTTTTTTTAGTTGGAAAAAAAAATCACATGTACCTAGCCACTTAAGTTTTATTTAGAGTCGATTCTAGATATTGTCAAGTTGACAACCAAGAGTAGTCATCACAATTATCTTCATTTTCTCTTAATTTTTTTGAGATGTTTACAATTCTAAACATAGAAGTAAAATAAATCCACTTAGATCCCTTCCTTCCTTCCTTCCTTTCTTTCTTTCTTCCTTTCTTTCTTTCTTTCTTTCTTTTTTTTTGGTGTCTTTGTCTTTAGTGTCCAAGCAGCTATTGTGAGGACAGCAGTGTGTCAAGCTGGTATGTTGGTGTCTTTCTCCTAAGTTGTACTGGGGTGGTTGTACTTACAGGGAGAAGTGTCGGTGTCTGAGGTGTGCAAGGGCGTATGAATGTGAGAACAGCGGGCATATTCGGCAGCAGCTAGAATAATGGGATTCGGAGTTTTAAAAATTATCATGTAAATGAAAACTAATGTTTCAGGGTATCTTATAAACAAACACAGCGCCCTTGTAATCTCAGTTCTTGGGAGGCGGAGGCAGGAGGATCGTGGGCTGAAGGCCAGCCTGACCTGTACTATGATAAAAAAAAAAAGTTATGCTATTACGGCTTAATTCTTCTTAGACTTGTTTATAAATTACAATTTTTTTCTTTACTATAGTAGGATAGACACCCTTTTTTTTTTTTTTGGCTCTTTTTTTCGGAGCTGGGGACCGAACCCAGGGCCTTGCGCTTCCTAGGTAAGCGCTCTACCACTGAGCTAAGTCCCCAGCCCCAATAGACACCCTTTAAAAATTCTATTAAGCTGTTTATTCCTAGTGTCTCTTGTATTTGTTTTCTTCCTTTCCTGTGTATATGCGCATGACTGTGTTTGCGAATGTAGAGACCAAGCTGAGTGGCCAGTGAGCCCCAGGATCTTCTTGTCCTCCCCTCCTCACTGTGCACCCCCCCTATTCTAATTTGGGTTCTGCTGATTGAATTCAAACCCCAATACTTGCCTGACTTGTACTTTCTCCAGTCAGCTGTCTCCTCAGACCCCTGCGTCTGTTTTCTACTCTTGCTGTAGCCAGTTCCCACAGATGTAGCAGTGGTTAAGCGAGATGTTTAATACTAGGACGAATTTCCTTTTTTTTTTTTTTTTTTTTTTTTATAGTGCAGGCGTCTGATGACGTCTTGCCAGGCTCTGATCTGGGTGCTGGCCGGCTGGTTGGCTTCAGTCCTTTCTGGAGGGCTCTGAGGAGACTATAGCTCCTGGCTTCCACTTCACTTTACATTCTGGTGCTGCCTGCATTCCTTGGCTGTGGCTCTCCGTTGTCTTCCAAAGCATATGTGGGGAGTCGTTCGCTCACACTGCATTACTCTGCCTTACTCTTACGTTCTTAAGAACTCTTAGGATTCCATGAATTGGACCCAGACAATCCAGAAGAATGCCCCATTTTAGAGCCCTTATTTAATCACATTCGAAACGTCACCTTTGCCTTGTAAGGTAAGGTCCTCACAAGTACTACAAATTAGAACACAAGTCTCTTTGGGTGTCATTATTCTTTCTGTCCCCTTGGGTAGTCCTGGGATCGAATCCATGCTAACTGGCAGTCTAGGCAGGTGCTCCGTCCCTGGGCCAGTCCCAGCCTCCTCCTCCTTGAGTCTTTTCTTGTCACTTTATTTTGACAACATAACCGAAATGTGATGGTAGAGCCATACGGAAGTTTTGTGGAGGTCACAGCCACATGAGTTTAATCATCTTGTCACTGACTGATGTTGCCAAGCCCTTGATAAGTATAAGTGACACAGGCACGTTCCTTTTCCTGAAGCATCTTATTTCTTAATTGATGAGGCAGTTATCTGGTGGGGAGGAGGGGGACTTGTTGAACTGTGAGGCGCTGGCACTCAGTTCAATAGATTACTGATAACTTTATTATTGATAATAGATTATTGATAAGTTGGGTTCACTTATTTGGTTAAGCCTTGAGTCAAGTGGGACTTGACAACAAAGTGTAGACAGGTTCGTTGAGGAAGGGACACCACGTAAGGTGCACTTGGAATGGGAACTAATCGGTGTTTGCACAGGACACTGAGGAGACACAAGTGCATGTAGTTTATTAGCATTTAAGTCCCTGGTCTCATAAAGTCTTTGTAACTGCACTTTTCTCTCCCCCCTTTATTACACCCACTCGATGCAAGCCTGGGGAGTCTCATTTTCACTAGGACCACTCCTTACTGTGTCTCTCCTACATCCCTAGGGTCTCCCTAGTCCAGCTGGAATTACTATGTTGTTTGGATTGTTTAGAGCCGATTTCCAAAAATTTATAGACTGTTCTGTTGCCGTAAAAATTAAAAAGGATTGTTTTTCTATTAGTTCCTGTGAGCCGGATCCTCTCACTCCAGCTGCTACTCTACCACATAGTCCACAAGCCACCTTCTCTGTGCAGTCCCCTAGGTGGTAGTTACCACGCCTGGCACGCACACACGCACACACACACACACACACACACACGTTCTTCGGGCCCTTTCACATTCTCATTCCTCATAGGTAACAGAACCAGATCCGAACGCTCCAACTGCCACTCAGCTATTTTTTTCACACACTGTCCTCTTTAGCCCGGGAAAGCAAAGTTCCAGAAACTTGTAATTTAGCAATTAGATTTACTTGTTAAATTCCCAATCCACAATACATCCACACAACAAATTCACTGCCAATTAATAAAGATTTAAACCGCCCACCTAGACAAGACAGAATCAACCCAGTCCGCCTGGATCTGGATTATCCTGCGTTAGTTTACATCTTGATTCTCTCTTGCCCCTCCTCCTCCTCCTCTCTCCTTCCTAGACTCCCCCACCCCACCTCCACCCCGCCTACCCTTCCTTCTCATCCAATGATAGGCTTCTCCTTGTCCTGGACCTGACTTGCTGCATAATGACATCATCCTACCCTGTTCCTATTCATGCAACCTGCTGTTCATTGGCCTGGTTCAGCTGGCTTTAACATTCTAACCTTTCTAACCTTTGCACCACCACCACCACCACCTCCTCCTCCTCCCCCCCCCCCCCTCCTCCTCTTCCTCTTCCTCTTCCTCTTCTTCCTCTTCCTCCTCTTCCTCTTCCTCCTCCTCCTCTTCCTCCTCCTCTTCCTCTTCTTCTTCTTCTTCTTTATTAAATTGAGTATTTCTTATTTACATTTCAAATGTTATTCCCTTTCCCGGTTTCCAGGCCAACATCCCCTAACCCCTCCCCCTCCCCTTCTACATGGGTGTTCCCCTCCCCAACCTTTGCACTTCTTGAAGGTGTCTGTGCTCTACCCCGGGGCGAGCTGAAGTTCCACTTCAAAATGAACAGCTTTACAAATGAGAAGACAAGATGATTATACCATCCATATGCATGGGAATACTTAAAAATTCACAGCTTCACCAGGACACCCTGACTTTATTGTTGGCAAAAGATGGCTTACCGAAATCATACGGAACTGTCATCTTTTGACATGTTACTGTTAATTATTTAGGTTGAGCCTGGAGTGATTTGGACTAATCTGCCTATGATATACGAGCTCCGGCTGGAAATTGATGAAGGAAAATTTTATCTATTTCTTTTAAAGTCTTAATCTTTAAATTCTCATTTTTCACACAGCTAGTGAAGATGAAATGGAGAATATGATTTCTTGGAGATCTAAAGCTTTTCATCCAGCAAGGTCTCTTGAATACCTGCTTTGGGCTCAAATACAGAGATATAGAATCAAAAAGGAGATTCTGTTTCAGTGCTTAGGGTCTTCTCGAGGCTAGACCTCGAGATGGACATCCTGGAGGTGTAGTGGGAATAGGTTAAGTTACCTGGGTGAGAAACACCAAAGGCTTCCGCTGAGCAACACATGGTCACTGGAGATGCACGGACACAATCACAGTGACACAAGGGAGGGTGCAGGCCCCTGGACCTTTGTCAGACTGAAGGATGGGAGGGAAGAATAACTTTGGGATTATACCCCCATTTCTGCTTTTGGCACCTCTAAAGAATAGAAAAGTGTATTACACATTGGGGTTTACTATTCAGGGAACTTTTAAACGGCTTTACTGATGTCTCTGAATCCTGGTGAGAAGCCCATCCCGCTCACTCTCGCCTTCATTTGCTGGGTGGTCCGCACTTGAAGGCTGATCTGAGGGCGCCTCGCACCCCTACCTCTGTGCACCCCTCAGCGCTTGGGTAAACAGCAGAGCTGCTTCTCTCTGCCCTATTTTTTTTAACACATATTTTAATAAACTGACACCCAAAATAATTTCTGATTATCCCCCCAGGAACTAAGATTCAGTGGTCATAATAGAAGAATTTGACTTATTTAAAGACCCTCAGTGCAACCCTGGACACCTTGAGTACATCCAGAACATGTTCTTTCCGTTCTGTCTATTGCCTTTATCAACCTGACAACTAATAAATTTATTTTTGTCTATTTTTCAAAAGACTTTGTTTTTTAACATTTTTTTATTTTAAAATAAGATTGTATGGGTGTTTTGCCAGCATAGATCTCTGTGCACCTCATGCATGCCTGCAGCCCGTGGAAGTCAGGAGAGGCCATCAGACCTCCTACAAGTGGAGTTACCAATAGCTGTAAGTTACCATGTAGGTGCTAGGAATAGAACCCCAAGCCCTCTGTAAAAACAGCCAATGTTCTTCACGTCTGAGCTATCTCTCCAGTCCCACCTAACAATTTTGAAAGTCAAAGTTGAAAAATTTATCTACAGCCTTAGTAGTACAGCATGTTTACTTTGTGTTTTGGTTTTTTTAAACTTTGAGGCTGGGTCTCGCAGTGTAGCCCTGGGTGGCTTAAAATTTTCTATGTGATGTCACAGAGATCTGCTTGCTTCTGCCTCTCGAATGCTGGGATAGAAGACACATACCGTCATGACTGACCACATTCACATTTTATCAGTGCTGCTTTCTGTCCTTTTGAGGTTTTGTCTAGAAAGCACACTATGTTTATTTTGCTCCTTCAGGGTAGGAAGGGGTCCGGTGTTAAATTCTAATCTTGGTTACCCCTGGCTAGGTGTTTCCAGAAGGTGTTCCAAGTTTGCCGTCCGTGGAGGCAAGACATTTACTAATCCTGCGTCTCTCAAATTAGATGCCGATGGGAAACTGAGTGTGAAGTTTGGGGTCCTCTTCCAAGACGACAGATGTGCCAATCTCTTTGAAGCGTTGGTGGGAACTCTGAAAGCCGCAAAACGAAGGAAGATTGTTACGTACGCAGGAGAGCTGCTTTTGCAAGGTGTTCATGATGATGTTGACATTGTATTGCTGCAAGATTAATGTGGTTTGCAGATCTGGGGGTATCTGGTAAACTGGAATAATTAAGTTAAAGGACAAACATGAAGTTCCTTATGTATTTTTATAGACCTTTGTAAACAAAAGGGGACTTGTTGAGAAGTCCTGTTTTTATACCTTGGAGCAAAACATTACAATGTAAAAATAAACAAAACCTGTTATTTTTTTTTTTCTTAAGAAGGTAATCGGGAGACGTAGGCAATAAAATGTTTTCAGAGGTGCGAAAAAGCTTTTGTTTTCTTAAACCATTCTTAGTCTCTGCCACACTTGACACTCCGTCAAAGTGAGAAGCGAACTAAAGACCAACTGCGGTGGAAAATATTATGTTTATGTAATAAAAAAAAATCATGTAACTGCATTTCCTGAAGTCTGTGTTTTGTCATTCAAGTATGAATGTGCCTCTTAACAAATGAGTTCTTGTACTAAAATTAGGTCACTGTAGTGACCTTAATTTAGAAAAAAATCTTAACCCCACAAAATTAAACAAATAAGAACGGACCGTATTATTGCAATGGATGCAAACTTAGCCCCGAGTTGGGGGGATAAGGCGAGAAGTCAATCTTTTCACCGTTCAGTTAGACTGAAACAGTATGTGGCCATCTGTGTTCGCACATGGCAGCCACGGTACACAAATGAAGATGGTGGAGACCGTCGAGCAGGGTGAAATCAGTGAAGGCCGCAGTATCCAACGGGTGCATTGAGAAGTGATAGAAGCTGATCAGCAGGAGGGGGATGGAACAATAAAGTGGGTGAGTAAATCAAAAGCTATGAGGTTGGACAGGAAGGACGAGTTACAGAGATGATTCAGCATAGATAGCCTCGTTGGGAACTCAGAAACCAGAAGGGTAGGAACCAACCAGGACTGGAGCCAGAAACAAAGCATAGCAGTGCGTACCTGCGGATCTCATCAACTGAGGTTGAGCTGGAGGGACCAGGGATTTGGGGCCAGCCTGCGGTCCGTAGGGAGATTCTGTCTAAAGAAGACAAAAGGTTGGGACATGGACTTCTCATGATGAATGTTGATGTTTTTGTGATAGTGAGAGCAAGTGCCTTGCACAAGTATTTAAGTTCATAGTGGGCCAAGAGTTGGCGTGATTGGCAGAAGGCATAGGTAAATATTAAAATTACCTACAAACCCTCGGTAGCCGGCAGCGTAGGGCCACGTAGGGCCACATGGCGTTAGCAGGGGATTTTCATCTCAGCAAAGCGTCTCACCTGCTAAGCTCCCAATCTCTATCCCATGCTACCGAGCCGGGCAGCAACCTCTCCATCTGTCTAGTTCCCAAGGCGGGTTGCTGCCAGGCCAGTTTCAAACAGGTCTCCTGCAACCGCCCCCTGTGGTCACTGTCACAACCCACACCAGACCAACTGAATCAAAAGTCCAGAAGCGTGTGACTTAACAATCAGATTTATCTAAGTAATTTATCTCAGTAAATTTATGTTCCAGAAAACATCCACACAATGAACTCAGAGCCAACTCAGATGATATAAACCTCCTAGATAAGATAAATTGACCTATAGAAATCCATCCCTTAAGAAATATTCATAACTACCTAAGGCCATTTAAGGCCGTAGGGATCTGGGTCATCCTTCTCTGCCTCGGTCTTGGTTTTTCTCTCCTTATTTTCTCCCCTTACCAAAACTCTGTCCCCGCCTTATTTTTTACTGTCCAATCATGGTGCCCCATCCCCTGCCAGCCCTCATCCGCATAACAACAACAAGCCACAAATGCCTTCTAAGCATTCTTTTAAGAAAAATTTAAAGTCATTTCCTGCTGTGACGGGACCATGACTCAGACTTGTCAGGGCTACTGCTTTAAGAAAGTTGGCTAACTAGTTTTCTTATTTACTCTGGTACTCATAATGCAGTTTTCTATACTTCCCTTTAGGTTCCAGGCGGCCATTGTTTTTAAAAACAAAATCGCAAACATTTGATTTACCAATGAAGAGTCCAGAGCCAGATGCTGGGGTCAAAACCTGCTAGATCAGAGAGGCGGAGAAATCACCCGGCTGAACTTCCTACTCCACCAACCGACTAGAAGAGAACAGCTCCTTTCTCCCTGCTGTCAAAGAACCTCCTTTTTCTTTCTTGGGTTTTCTTATGGTCATTCCCACTCAAGTGGTTGCTGGAACCATCTCGTTATTTAGCTACAGGACTTGATTTAGCTCTTCTTTACAGAAAGCTTTTGGGTTAAAGGTGTGTGCTAGGGCTGAGGCATACCGCAATAAGGCTTTTCCAGTTCACAATCATGAGGTTCAAAATGTGATCAAGTATCCTGTAACAGTGACTCACTCTCTCTCTCTCTCTCTCTCTCTCTCTCTCTCTCTCTCTCTCTTGTTTTTCTTTTTGAGATAAGGTTTTTCTGTGTAGCCTTGGCTGTCCTGGAACTTGTTCTGTAGACCAGGCTGTCCTCAAACTCACAGAGTTCCAGGCTTCTCCCTCCCTATCGAGCCACCATTGCCTGGGCAGTCATTTCTTTAACAACTTTATATACGGACCTTAGTTGGATCATTCATAGTTGTAAATTTTATTTCTAGTCAAATTTACAGTGACGTTTCTCTTTCTTGGCTACAAGCTAGGTTCCAGTTCATTACCTTAGTAATATGCTCAGCTTGCTTTCCATACAACCCAGGACCAACTGCCCTGGGTGGCACCATCCACAGTGGGCTAGGCATTCCCGTATGAATCACTAATCAAGAAAATACCTCATAGATAAGCCTGTAGACCAACCAGTCAATCCGATGGGTATAATTCCTCAATGGAACTTCCCTCTTCCCAGATGATTAGTTTGTGTTAAGTAGAGTTGTCACTTCATAGAATGGCGTAGAAATCAAGTAACTTGAGGAGGGTAAAAGAGTCAGTCTCAAGATCTGCGCTGCAAAGGAAGGCTGGGACATTATTTTGATTTTTTCGTTTGTTTGTTTGTCTATTGGGACAGGTCTCTGTGTTAACAGTCCTGGCACTTACCCTGTAGACCAGGCTGACATCAAACTCACGAAGCTTTGCCTCTCCTGTGCTAGAGCTGAATTATTAGATATAAAAACTCTAAGTTTATGTCTTAATAATGGATCATAAAGAGCTGCAAGGAACAGCTTGATATGCAGTGACTTTTAAAGTGCTACAGAGGATCTTATGTATTGAGATTATATGGCAATCTAATTATAGCTTGTTGTCAATATGGTGAACAGCTCTGGTTGAATATTGGCTAAAGATACAGAAGACTTTTGCATATGCAAAAAAATTTTTTTTTGTTTCCATCATAGATGATCCAACCATGCCTTGGTGTCCTGGAGTCAGAATTTAAAAATAAGGTCAAAATGTTGATTTGAAGGATTCAATTGTACCACTTACATCTAGATTTCCCTAGTGTCTAGAATATGCCCATGGCTCTAGACAACACTGTGGGAAAAGCGCCTGAGCTGACAAATTATTAAAGCATGATAATCTGGGTTATTGGGTTTAGTAGCATGGTCCTCTGTGTCTAGAGAAAGCCAAGAGAAACATACCATCTTTAATTTATCTATAGGTTTCCTTTTCCTTTAAAAAAATCAGTTATAAATAACTCTTAAGAGAAAATCAGTTTCTCAGGAGGCTTTGCTGGTGAGAAATAAAACACAAAAACAACAACAGCAGCAACAACAACAACAACAACAACAACAACAAAACAAGCCTGTTTTTCTGGAAGATGAGTCAGTGTGAAAACCCCATCTCCTGCAGGCTCTCTTGCTGGTAGCCTCAACAAAATTTCTTTTAAAAATTCTGTTTTTCTACATGTCCCCTTTGAGTTACCGTTTATTTACATACTTTCCTCGAGATGGAATGGAAATCCACTTAGCTATGTAAAGGGGTTGTAACTCTCAGGGTTGACATGGGACATTTAGGAAGACAGAGGATCTCATGAAATTCATGAAAGAACCATGGCCCAGAAGCTTGAGATGAAGACTCCCTACCAGAGGTTATCTGAATGGCTTTTGTAGCGCCCCCATTTTGTAGCTTTTCAATACCTAAGGACTCTGGTGATCTGATTCTGTCAGTCCGGATGCAGCCCAAGCACGTGGGTGTCCTTTTATGGCACTGGGGCTGCCATGTTGGTACCTCCTTGCCATTTTCATCTTTTCTCTAACTCAGTTGTAAAAGTAGGAGCTCTTTTTGTATGTCTGCTCTTGCTCCAAATAATGATTCGGAGATTTTTATATTTATTAAAAGCTTTGGGCACTACAGCTGGGCAAATTCTGAACTAGTCTAACCAGACAATGCTGGCTTAGCTTACTTCCCAGCCACGTGACCCATTACCTGCTATCCTAGTCTCTCCCGGCACCTCCTTTTTCATCCATGTCTCAACAGCAACTCCTCTGGTCCCCACCCGAGACCCTCTCCCTCTCTCTCCACAGAAGTCCTCGTCTTTTGCTCTCCTGCCCAGCTCTAGGCTGTTCAGTTCTTTTTTAACCAACCAGAAGGTGATGGAGAAACATGTTTTACAAAATACTGAGTCATACCAAAGTCTGGAGTGCAACCAGATCTCCGGGTACAGAAATTAGCTTTGAATACACAGTGCACAAAAACACCCTCCGACAGTCAGCTTAGTCCTTGCCGATGATTACTGTTTCCTGTGGTGTTGGTCTCTACATCTGAGCTCAAATGCCTGAGAAAAGTATTGGGTAACAGTACAGTGTTGCCATTAGATGGGAACGGTAATTTCTAACGTTCCTGCTGTACAGTGGGCGACAGTAATTAACGATCACATTAAGTACTTGAAAATAATGAGAAGAGAGGATTTTTTTTTTAAAAAATGTTTTCACCACAAAGAAATGAGAAGTGGCTGAAGTACTAATCATCTTGATTTAATAATTACACAATGCGTGTATTAAAGTATCGCAGTGTACCGTATAAATGTGCGGTGTGATCATTTGTTCATTAGAGTCAAACCAAAACGGATGCTCAGTAGAAGTCCAAGAGGCTCGGTTTGTTCATAACTGACAACTTTATCTGCCAAGCCACTTGTGGGTCAGGGCCAGCCAAAGCTTGGGCCAGTTGGCTACCCTTGTTCTAATTAGTTATGGCTGTAGCTGTGGTGAGGTTAGGCATGTAGTTCAGAGTGTGGTTAGGGATACTAGAGATCTAAAGTTTCTACACAGGGTCTCAGTGCTGAGATATTCAAAAGGCCTGTAGATTGGGCAAGGCAAAGTGACCGTATTCTAATAGGCCTTTCTTATAAAATCTTTGTGATGTTAGATAGTAACTTGACTTTAAGGACATGGTCACTCCTGTTAAGGAAAAAAAAAAAGCTCCCAGTGGCTGCTATATTTTTCTGTATCTAAGATTAAGACACTATACAACATATAGAATATAAAATTTCAATGCCTAGATTCAGCAGAGATTTCAAATGGGTTTACATCTTAGTCACAAATAATTATTTTAAATTTTTATTTATTTATTATATGTATGTGAGTACGCTGTCATCAGACACACCAGAAGAGGGCATCGGATCTCAATACAGATGGTTGTGAGCCACCATGTGGTTGCTGGGAATTGAACTCAGGACCTTGGCAAGAACAATCAGTGCTCATAACCATTGAGCCATCTCTCCAGCCCCATAAAGAATTTTTGTCTTAAAGATAAAAAGTGTATAAAAGTCATCTATTTCTTCAGTATGTAGAAAAATGCAGGGTACGCGTAGTTTCCTAGATCCCTTAAAGTGTCCATTCACTGTAGTGTGGTTCCTTATGGGTGCTCTCAGCCTACAGGTCAGGAACAAATTTGTGGTGTAATAGCACATTCCTGGAGTGGCAGATGTGGGGAAGCCTGCATTTGGGTCTGAGGGCTTGCTCAGTGGCCTTACTTCTTGGAGGTGTTCCAGCATATCTTCTATTTGAACCTGGGTGGGTCTACTGGCTAGCTTTATACCAACATGACAAAGCTAAAGTCATCTAAACGAAGGGAACCTCAGTTGAGAGAATGCCTCCATAAGACCTGACTGCAAGGCATCTTAATTAGTGATCGGTGGGAGAAATGCTCATCCCACTGTGTGGTAGGCTGGTGGTCCTGGGCTCTATCAGAAAGCAGGCTGGGCAAATCATGAGGAGCAAACCAGTAAGTAACACCCCTCTATGGCCTCTGCATCAGCTCCTGCCTCTCTCGAGTTCCTGTCTTGACTTCCTTTGAGGATGAACAGTGCTGCAGAAGTGTAAGCCAAAGAAACCCTTTCCTCCCCTGTTTGCTTTTCAGACATGGTGTTTCACTGCGGTAATAGAAGCCATAACTAAGACAGCAGGCTTAAACTACTCCAAAAGAAAAGGCTAGAATGTCCAGTGATTTTTGAGGCTAATTCATAAATGGCCATGGAGTAGCAACGAGGCACGATGAATGGAACGTGGGAAGGGAGGGAGATCTATGGGGATGGTTTGTTTCAGAGATCATGTCATTGAAAGGCTTTCTCCCTTTCTCCTCTTTTGTTTCTCCTTTGCTTGCTTTTTGTCTGAGACAGGGTTTCACCCTATATCCCACTCTGGCCTCACAGCTGCAGTGAGCCTCTCGTCCTGTCCTCTTCAGTTTTGCGATTACGGGCATGATCCACCATGCCCAGCTTCTCTCTTTTCTTCTCATCTCCTGCAATGTCAGTTTCATTTATTTCTGAATATGGTTTTCTTTCTGGATATATATATATATATGTATATATATATGTGTGTGTGTGTGTGTGTGTGTGTGTGTGTGTGTGTGTGTGTGTTGCCAACAACATTTAGGGTAATATGACTGTAGAAAGAATCTCTTACAAGTATCGCCTGTCAATAAAAAGTTTATGGCCAATGAGTTGAGGCAGGAAACAGGAGGTGGGACATCCAGGAGGGACAGAGAATTGCCAGTCAGACTCGGAGGAAGTAGCAGGCCAGGAATGTGGAGGAGATGGACTTTAACCAGCAGCTGAATTCAGGCTAGAATAAAGGGAAGCTTTGCCTCAGGAACTCCGAGGAGATGGATGTAAGAAGACAAGGAGAGGAAACCAGCCACATAGCTGAACCCAGGTTAGAACAAAAGGGATAATAGGAGTGACTCAGAGAACAAGCCGGAGCTTATGACCTAGGCATTTATTAATTAATAATTAGTCTCAGAGTTGTCATTCTGGAGCAGGGGCTGGGAGGAAGAACTTGGTTTGTTTGTTTATTTATTTATTTATTTATTTATTTATTTTTTACATATGACTCCTTGCATAGAAATGAAGGAGAGAAAAAAAAGAAGAGGGAGATGAATGGAGAGAGAGGGAGAGAACTATGTATATGATTATGTTGTAAGGCTCGAAGTGAATCTTAACTACCGGGAGACCTCCCTAGTGAGACATAAGGACCGAGTTAGATGCAAACCCAAGAGGTTTATTTTTCCAGCATGTCGGGGTTGACCGTCAATCACCTCTCATGTCGAGTGACCCCAAATAGCTATAACAAACAGTTTTTATACTTTCTAGGGGTACAGGGTACAGGTTACATTAGCAAGGTTACAGTTTAAACTTACTGGCTAAACGTATTGACCTTTGAATCTATTGGCTAGCAAGCATATGATGTGAATTTGAACTCTGTCTGGGACCAGAGGGTCAGGTGACTGTCAATATATTCTGTGGTTTTTCAGGAATGTCCCTACTCCTCCTGAGAACTGTGGGCGGAGAATGAATTTGGCCTAGCCTTGACCCGAGGCGGGAAGCTGGTACTTGGCCTAATCTTGACCTGAGGTGGTGGGTGTAAGGCTGGCAAAAGCCCCCAGGGTCCTTCAATGTGTGTTCATGTATGTGTGGGTACACATGAGTGTAAGTATAAAGGCTAGAAGTCAACATCAGGTGTAGTCCTAATTTGCTGCCTACCTTCTATTTTGAGATAGGGTCTCTCTTGGCACCTGAAACTTCACCAACTGGGGCAAGCTCTAAGGATCCACCCACCTGTCTTCATTTCTTTAGTTTTGGGATTGCAAACATGCTCTGTTGCCAAGGGCCAGCCTCAGTTTGGAGAGGCATTCTGGGAAATAGGTGTCTGGGAGCTGAGAAAAGAAAGACTCAAAGTCCAATTGGGAGTCCAAGCCGACGGCCTGTGTCTGCTTTATACTTTTCCAGTCTGCTTCTGTGTTCCGTGTTCTCTCTGGTGAGCTCTCTGTGTATATTCTGCTTGTTGCTCACTTGCTATTCTGAGAGTTTTCTGTGTCCATGCCATGCTTGCTTGTGTCACTTCTCCAAGCAGTTTTTATCTCTTATTACCCTAAAAAATTCTCTGGCTATCCCATCTCCTGCAGAACCCAGGTCCAGTCTTTTATTTTACATATCAATCCAGTCATTTACTCCAGGTTTCCTTTTGCTTATCTTATCAATCAGTATTCTGTGACCCCCAGCCCTTTGATTCTTGGGAAACAGCAAGCATACATTTTTTTAACATAGCAAAATAACTCAAAGATCTGTCTGCCTCTCTTATGCACAGATGATAGGCTATTTGGGTGGGACCCTGACCTGAAATTTCCATTTTTCACCAGACCACAGGGTAACTTTGCTCTGTCCTAGGCTGATCCTGAACTCAAGAACCTGTTTGCTTTTGTAGGCATAAACAAAAAACTCAGCTGGGTGAGATCTCCTGCGATCACCACTCCCTAAATTGTCCTCAGTAATGTTCTGACAAGTTGGCTCACAGGGTAGCTGCTTTTGTTCCTTTAGATTAGGGAGGCCCCTCATATAACTCATATTGCATCCTTATTTTTTGCATAGTTGAGAAATTATATATTTTCAAACTCATGTATTTAGAGCTCTTTCCCAGCACTTACCATTTTGCTGAGACATAGCCACACCCTCGATTCCTGGATTTGTGCTGTTTCTCATTATCATGGAGTTGTTAACGTTAACAGGGAGGACCCTCCTTGGAAGGAAAGAGTCCTTCGCTGCTAGTACTGGTTCCAGAAAATATATCCACTATTACACAAACAAGCCTTATGCCACCCCCAGCAGCCATTTTTTTGTGTGTGTGGTGCTGAGGAGATGAACCCAGGTCCTCACTGTTTGTGTGGCAAACACTTTTAACCAACTCAGACACTTCTCTGAACCCTTGAGTTTTAGTATAGGGTAATCAGATAGCATGTACGTTTTCACTGCGAGAATCTTGAGTAGTAAAAATGTCCCTCTCCCATGCTTCCCTGAAGCCATTTGATTTCTCCAGGAAAGAATTCAGCCATTGTTGACTTTATCTCACAGGCACTTAGATTCTGGAAGCAATTACCGAAACGACTGGAGCAGGAGACTTTCCTCTTTTGTGTTTGACTCTGCTCATCACACTTGTCTGGTGTGCTTTGAGTTCTCCAGTAAGGAACTACTTCCTCTCCAGGTTCTCAGAGACCTTGGTTGCCGGTGTGTAGTACAGAGGAGGAGTCCTTACCTAGACTCGTCCTCAGCGCTGTGGACAGATGACTAACCAACTCTTCTTAGTTCCATCAATACCCTTTTGCTGTCTTAGAGAAATGGCCGTGTCTGGCTGAGCCCCTCCCAGGCCTTGTAATTAGAGGTGAACTCCAGCTTGCTGGTGTTCTTATGTGCAGGTCTGCAGGGGCAAGCATTCTCAGCTGCCGTTTCTCTGCTCTGCTCGCCTGTCTCCGCCAGGTGATTCATATCGCTCCTCTGCTATTAGTGTCTCCTTTCACACTCTTTGTGCTTGTGAATTCCTGACTTTGTTGACTGCAGTTGAGAATGGGTTCAAGAATAAGAATATTTTAAAGTTGATTGTTTCACCATATTTGACTGGGAACCCTCCCACTGTCTCTAATATATATATTGATATATTGTATTATATAATATATACACATACACAATATACATATGCAAATACAAATATGCAAATATATACATATTATATGTGTACATATTATGTATATATATGTATTGTGTATTTATATATTGCTATATTTGGGGTTTTTTTTCCTCTAAGACTCTCAAATTGCAAACGCAGGACATCCAGAGCTCACGTTCATCTCCACTGTGCCATCACCTATGGTGGAGAGGCCTGTTGATTGATGCCTCAGCATATTTGAAACCTGTAATCTTTTCAAAGCCAGGTTTGCTTGACTTGTGTTATCTCTCACCAGCCTCCAGGCAGAGATAAGGATCAGGGAAGATGAACACCAGGAAAAGCCCAGAAAGGTCTGGGCTCTGAGGAATATGGGACTCAGGCCCAGGGAAAACACAGTCTAGGGTCGTAATTGATTTCACTTGGGTTCTGAAGAAACTGAAGTGTGAGAAGCAAAAGAGAAAGAGCTGCATGCCTGCAGTCAAGGATAGATCTTGCAAAATAAAAATAACACAGCCCAGGAAACAATGTGGGGGCTGGTAACAGATTTATTGGTACAACTTTATCTAATTGCTCGGCAATTTAGTGACAATTATGTGCCATCTGAAATAGGTACCAAATTAACTTTTTAAATGCACTGTTTGATTAGAATGGCAAACAGTTCATACATGTACTCAATATTTGTTTGTTGATATTCTAATCAGAGGAAAGAAGCTTACTAATAGCTTCCTACAAGAAGAGAAAAGGGCAATCTATGAAGCATCCACAATAAAGGTAAGGTGCTTTGGATATGGGCTCAACCACAAATCTACAGTGACTACAGTAGCACCAGCAGCATATTAGTAGAGGCTTAATAACTGTTGGATAGATGGATGGATGGATGAATGGATGGATGGATGGATGGATGGATGGGGGATGAATGGATGGATGGATGGGGGATGAATGGGGGATGGGTGGATGGATGGGGGATAGGTGGATGGATGGGGGATGAATGGATGGATGGGTTGATAGTTTCATGTCTGGACTTTCAGATTATGTTATATATTTAGAAAGCAAAACAAGCCTTGACAATGTCATTCTGAAAGTGGAATATTACGGATGAAGCTAGTGCCATCTAGTCCCAGGTGGTATGTAATCAGGGTCCCCTCTCTCCCTCACCCTACGGGAAGTGTGTTACAGGAGAGAGGACAGTAGGTATTTCCAGAGGGCTCTACTATGGTCCAGTCCTGTCTGAAGTTTGCTATTGAGTAGAATGTTCCCATGTACTTGGAGAACAAGAACAATGAAGGCAGGTTTGGATGAAGGTGAAGTTTGGAGAGGGCATTGAGAGGCAGGTAATGACAAAGAACTAGAAAGTAGGATACAGAATGGGAGTAGAAAAGTAGGGTGGAGGCAGAGAGAGCAGTCAAGTGGGAGGAAGGCAGCAGATGACCCTACAAAACAATTTGTCTGACTGTTCTGGACCTATATAATGGTTTTCAAAATGGAGGTCCATGAATATTTTCTCTTTGAGATCCAATATGGATGTAAGAAGCAAGGTGTCGAGCCCACTGGGTGAGAATGAGACCACTTTCATAAGTTTTGAGCCACGTTTGAAGCAAGCTTGGTTAGGTACCTGCTAGGATGATGGACACTGACCAGGTCCATCCCCGGGAGTCCGGGAGAAGGGCTGCGAATTACGTTAGTGCTTATAAAAGCAAACTCAGAAGGCTATGCACTTCCACCGTCCTTCAACTGGGGGCAAGCATACACCCTGAAGTATTTCCTACACCAGTGCCTCCCACCTACCTCTTGTGCAGTTGGGGCAACCAACCTTGTTTACAAAAGTGAAAACATGTGACTTGCTGTCCTTTGTGAACAGTAGCCCCCAGCATTCCAGGAGCTTATCTGTTCTTGGGCAAGTGGGGCTTGTAGGTTAGAGGCATTTTTTTTTAATATATATAGATCTCTTAGGCACAGTGATTAAAACCTGAAACATAACTTTAGCCTTCGCAGTGTTTATTATTTTTGAGTGTGTATGTGAATGGTAGGGTGTGTGTATAATATATACTTATACACATACATAGGCTTGGTACACACTTCATTACATATGCTTGCAAACACCAGAGGAGGATATTGGGTATCCAGCTTCATTGCTCTCTACCCTATTCCTTGGCACAGGGTCTCTCACTGAGCCTAGAACTTTCTTGCTTGCTCGTATTTCGTCCTTCCTTCCTTCCTTCCTCCCTCCCTCCCTCCCTCCCTCCCTCCCTCCCTCCCTCCCTCCCTCTCTCTCTCTCTCTCTCTCTCTCTCTCTCTCTCTCTCTTTCTTTCTTTCTTTCTTTCTTTCTTTCTTTCTTTCTTTCACTAGACTGGCAGCCAGCAAGTCTCAGAGATCCATCTGTCTCTGCCCCCAAGCCTTTTGCACTTGCTGCTAGATATTTGAATACAATTCTTCACCTGCAAGCACTCTTATTCACTGAAGTCAGATATTTCATCACTGATTTCCATTTACACAGGGAGGGCTAAGAGGTGCTTTACTAGTGACCTACTCAGAAAGCTGAGCGTTGCCAACTATAAACTGAATTCAACAATTACAGTTGATGAAAAGCCCAGTTCATCTGACAAGTGATTCTTAACGTAATGTTTGTACGTTGTAGGCTGGCATTATGTAGCACGTGCTGATGCTTGAATTCCCACACATGTTTTTAAGGAATTCTGTCAATGGAATCAGTGTCTTTATGAATGGTCTATGACTTTCAGTTGCTATGATTCTAGTTATTTAAAAATTGTACGTTTAGCTTCATTAATCAAAGTTTGTTGATTGTGTATTTAGTATATTTGCAAGTGTGACACACACACTTGCAGCAGTGGCATGTGTGATCTGTAGTCTGATCAAATTAAACTTTTACAAATAATTCAGTCTATCACTACACAATTGGCATAAAATATATAGTGTTTAGTCGAGGTGATATATACCTATTAATCACAGTGCTCTGAAGGTTGTAAAAGGAGGATTACCAGGATTGCCAGTTCTAGGCAAGCTTAGGCTAGATCGTAAATTCTAGATCAGCCTAAACTACAGGGCAAAACAGTCTCAAAAACCTCAACCAACTAACCAACCAACCAAGCAACCATCCAACCAACTAACCAACCAACCAAGTAACCATCCAACCAACTAACCAACCAACCGAGTAACCATCCAACCAACTAACCAACCAACCGAGTAACCATCCAACCAACTAACCAACCAACCGAGTAACCATCCAACTAAGGAGCTATAGTTTATCACTTAATTTTTCTCCTACTGGAAAATAAAATCTGGAAGTACTTGGTATGTGGTGTGTGTGTGTGTGTGTGTGTGTGTGTAGGGCAGGCATTTTCCATATTTACATGGGCAATGATCCAAAAAGTTTGAGTTACAATATTCAAGCAATGGGCTGGTGACATTAAGGAAAATGTCCTGGAGAGCCAAAATTTACTTAAATTATTATGTTACGGCAAGAATAGTAACTTCTGTTTTAGAATCAAATACTTGAAAGCAGAGAGAGGTATTGCGAAAGGGGAAGAGCTGGTTACACATGCTGACAGACCCAGGCGGTGGTGGTAGTGGCGGTGGTGGTGATGGTGGGGTGTGAGAGGGCCAGGACACAAACAATGAGGCGATAAGCCAGTGGCTTGGGAGGTACACATTTCTATCACTCCAGTTTTCTCAGAGGTTGTCAGGGTATCTAGCTAGATGGAAAAGCTGACATAATCCATACAATTCAGAGAGGTTGACCCTGAGGGAATATTAATCTAAATTCCTAGACCTTGAATGAGGCAAAGGCATAGGTAGCCCAAGATCATTTACATTCCTGGTCTGACTGTTCCCTGTTGGGCTAGAAGTCTTTAGGGCGCCCCCATCCCAAATCTAAAGGGACAGCAATAGAAGAGATAGACAAGTGAATGAAAGTCTAAGGCTGGGAGTTGTTTCCCAATGTGTTGGGTGCTTTGATGTGCTAGTTTTGTTTTCTTTGTTTTGTTTTTAATGAAAATGTATAGAGGAGAAAGGAAAAAAGGAGATACTAAAAAAGGATTTCACCCTCCACCTCCCACCCCAACAACCTCCTACCCTGGATCTTTAGATTTTGCTGAAATCCAGTATGATTCAAATCTTAAGTTTTGGGCTAGACTCTAGGTTGATTTCCAGCATAATAAGACAGATTCTGAAAGACAGGAGAAGAGCTGTTAATGGGTTCCCCTCTTTCTTTCTTTTATAAGTTAAATTCCAAATATCTAAGCATTGGCCATAGGGATTTCTACCCTCTACCAAAGTGGACAACATTGCCAAGTTTGTGTCCTGGGGGAGGTGCAGCTCATTAAAAAGTGAGTGAATGGGCTGGAGAGATGGCTCAGCAGGTTAGAGCTCTGGCTGTGCTCTCGCAGAGGTCCTGAGTTCAAATCCCAGCAACCACATGGTGGCTCACAACCATTTGTAATGGGTTCTGTTGCCCTATGCTGGTGTGTCTGAAGACAGCTACAGTGTACTCATATACATAAAATAATTTTTTTTTTGGTTCTTTTTTTCGGAGCTGGGGACTGAACCCAGTGCCTTGCGCTTCCTAGGTAAGCGCTCTACCACTGAGCTAAATCCCCAGCCCCAAAATAAATATTTTTAAAAAGGGAGTGAACACAGTAGTTTTTCCAACTTCAGCTGAGACTGGAGGATTCTCATCTCTGTTATTACAGATTTTCAATTACGCTTGCTTTGTCTTCCCTGGAGCAGAGGTCATTGCATCTGTATTTTTAAACATCTAAAGTAAAGAAAAACAACAAGTGGAGATATTCCTTCCCTATTATTTATAGAGTCACAAATACCAAAAGAACAGGGATTTCTTTAAAGCATTGTTACACTTGATCTTAGCCAAAAGGCCAAGAAGCGATCTTTAAAGCATTGTTAAGCAGGCGCCACATTTGCTTTTCTTTCATCGGTGCAACCTCGCTCTAGAGAGGTTGGGAAAGGTTCCTGGCACACTTCTTTCACTAACATGCTCACAGTCCATCTGTGAGGAAGAACTCAGAGAGCCACACTGTGGGTCACACACAGATAACCCTGGAATCAGCCAGGTTCTCTCCCAGGACTCTCGTGTTCTTTCCTGAAGGGTCTGAGCTCTCTCTCTCTCCTACAGGAGCCCAGGAAGAGTCAATCTGCTTTAGGAAGATAAAGCAGGTGAATGCGAAGCAGTCCTGACTGCTGCGTGTATCACAACTTTGTCCGTTCAGGAACCACCCGAGAGTCTTGCTAAAATGCAGACTCTGGAGTGAACCACAAGACAGAGCAGGTGTAATAAACCTATGGGTGATGTCACTATGGTTGGTCCCCAGACCAACCCTACAGATGCACTAGCCTACTTTCCCTTTCCCATGGTCCCAAATCATGAGTAGAGAAAGAATAGCAGCCTGTCTTCTCTTTCCCCAATCCCATGACCAGCACAGCTGTATCTTTGTCATGAGTAAGAAAGTAGATGCAAGTAGTTGGTGTAATAAAAGTTATATTTTCATGTGTTCTGTGCATCTAGGGTAATTCAAGCATTTGGGTTAATATCCACTTATCAATGAGTGCATACCATGTGTGTTTTTCTGTGATTGGGTTACCAAAATGCAGATGCTTCACTCCTTCTTTAAAAGGGGAACAAGAATACCCTTGGGAGGGAGTAGGGAGGCAAAGTTTAAAACAGAGGCAGAAGGAACACCTATTCAGAGCCTGCCTCACATGTGGCCCATACATATACAGCCACCAAACTAGATAAGATGGATGAAGTAAAGAAGTGCAGGCAGACAGGAACTGGATGTAGATCTCTCCTGAGAGACACAGCCAGAATACAGCAAATACAGAGGTGAATGCCAGCAGCAAACCACTGAACTGAGAACGGGACCCCCGTTGAAGGAATCAGAGAAAGGACTGGAAGAGCTTGAAGGGGCTCGAGACCCCATATGTACAACAATGCCAAGCAACCAGAGCTTCCAGGGACTAAGCCACTACCTAAAGACTATACATGGACTGACCCTGGACTCTGACCTCATAGGTAGCAATGAATATCCTAGTAGGAGCACCAGTGGAAGGGGAAGCTCTGGGTCCTGCCAAGACTGAACCCCCAGTGAATGAGATTGTTGTGGGGAGGGTGGTAATGGGGGGAGGATGGGGAGGGGAACACACACAGAGAAGGGGAGGGGGCTGGGGGATGTTGGCCTGGAAACTGGGAAAGGGAATAACAATTGAAATGTAAATAAGAAATACCCAATTTAATAAAGATGGAGGAAAAACGTTATATTTTTATTACACTGAGGTTAATCACACAAAAATCTCACTCTACGTTCCTAACTATGGCTCCAAGTCTGTCTCCCTGAGGTTGCTCTCATGTGTGCTATATCTAAGCTGGAGGTCAGGTCCTTCTCACAGTAGTCTCCTGTTTAGGGGACAGTCTGTGAGGAGACTCTCCAGTCACAGAGCAGGTTGAGGTGGTGCCTTTGTGGAGTTCTAGCCATGTGTCTGGTTATCCCGAGTGAACGATATCACTAGGTTCTGCCTATCCAGTGCAACATTGGGCCTACGAGGGTTCCTGACTAAAAGGCATTTTTTCCCCTTTGTTATGCTCATCGCAATTCTCTACAGCTTGTGAGCTAACTCACGTTCCTGGCCATTACAATCTCCATGGAGCCTAGGATGGGGTATGTTTTGGAGGATGCTAAGGACTGAAAGTAGAGCCTTTTATATATTTTGTAGGTGCTCTGCTTCTGAGCTACACCCCAAGCCCCACAAGAGTTACTCTTAATTTAGGAATTTTGCTAAAGTAGTTCACTTTAAAAGAATGACAATACATTTATCTTAAATATTGATTTTTTTCTAGAATGTACATTTCAAACTCCATAGATTCTCCCATCGGCATAAGCATGTGTAGGCACACATTTGCATACAACCACCCACACACCGTATCTACTCTGCGTCGCAAGACAAGACATAAACTGTTTTGTGAGCCAGGTATAGTGGGACCTGTGATCCCAACTCTCAGGAGGCGGATCCCGGAGTCTGAGGATAGCATGGGTAACATTGCGAGATCTCATCTGGAGAATTTTCTTTTTCCATGGCTGCAGAATGTTTCCTCACAGCCCTTCCCTGTGAATATCACCCCTCTAAGTCGCCACCGTGCTGCTACCTGCCACCCGCATTTTAGTTTTGCCTCTTACAATTCCTATAAGCAGAATTTTACATCACAGGTTCCTTTCCGTATCCCCCGTTTGCCTGAGATGGTAATCTACGTTGTTATGTACATCGGCAGTAATCTGTTCTTTTTTTTATTAGCATGTATAATTCCATTCTAATAATATTCTGCAATTTATTTATGCATTTTATGACTTATCCAATGTTAGGATGCTTGCAATTTAACAATTGTTACTAAAACGTGCTTGTGGGTGCTGTGTGGTGAGTATTTATTTACTCAGAAGTACATTGCTGGATCCTATGGTAGGAGTGTTTACCCTTGGACTAGGTTTTTATAAAGGAACTTCTATTGCAGACTTTTGATATGCTGGTTATTTTTCCTGATACGTGTTAAAATTAAAACAAAAACTTCTTTACCATGTTATGCCCTAAGCAATTTCATGTACTACTTCAGGAGTAATCAGAATATACAGAAAAGACGTGAGCTTTGGAGTGGGACTGACTTAATGCTAGTTTGAGATCGCTGAGTCTCAGATTAATGAACTGAAATTTTATGTTAACAACGTATCTTACCTGTGTATGTATCTTACAGAGATAGAGGCTGAGGGAAAGAAACTGGATTCCAGCGTGCACGCTGTACAATTTCTTTGCACCTGGACTCTCAGGCTTGCAGTTGCCTTTCCGAAAATGAAATGAGTCTACCGGCTACACCTCCTTAAACACACTCGGTCTTGGAACACTGGACTAGCTAGAGTCGGGAGAGTCTTCTGGGATGCTGGAAATATGTATGTACACGTATAATATACAGGTTATGTGCCATATCACGATGTCTCTATCAAGAAGGACTGCATGTACAACCTCATTCATGTAAGATGATGCTGTCTAGTTGGGGATCTAGCTCAGTGGTAGAGCGCTTGCTTAGCAAGTGGAAAGCCCTGGGTTTGGTCCTCAGTTCTGTCCGGAAAAAAAAAAAAAAAAGAAAAAGAAAAAGAAAAAAAAAGATGATGCTGTCTAATAATATCATAGCTTAGTTTGTATATCTGTGATGTTCACATGATGAAATCATGTTAATGACATGTTTCTTAGATATCCTCCTTGCTAAGCAGGACATGACTACATGTACATTCACACACATACACTTGTGCAGGTGTAAATTACAGCATGATGCTTGGGGATAATTTTTTAGGGTGTTAATCGTGTTTCTTGATTCAGGCGCTAAACTACACAAATGTGCCTGGGTTGTAAAATTTCGTCATGCTATATGTACATGATAGATTGTGAGAGCTTCTGGGGCTGCTTCTAGAAACTTGGCAGGAATTTGACATTGAGCCAGGACAAGGAAGTAGGCTTCAGGCAGGAATCTGATTTTGGGCTAGAGCAAAGAAGTAGGCTTCAGACAAGAGTTTGACTTTGGGCTAGGACAGGGAAGAAGGCTCAGGTACCTTGGTCATCCTGATAAGCCCTTAGAAACAGTGAACATGGGACTTTGTTTGTTGTCTTGCTTGTTCTTTAACCTTACTTGCATGTAATTAAAATGGTAAAAAAGCAGACTAGGAAAAAAAAAAAAACTGCCTCAGCCTCAGAACTGACTGGGGTCATGCTACAATGTTACCTTATTGTCTTTTTCTTTTCAAATCTCGCTCCCTTCCTGGAGAACCCATTGACTGACTGAGCTGGCTTGAGGTTGGGCTCCAGTAAGCAGGATACAGTGAAGGACACTGTGGGAATTGGAATCGTGTGCAAAGGAAAGTAAAGAAGATTTGAATCTGCGGTGAATAAACCTTGTAAAAAGGGACAAGGTAATGGTCGAGTGCTTTTTGTGTATGTTTTTAAGAGTTATGCTAAAATGTAGAGAAGCGAAGATACTTCTCATAGATACTTTTAGTCTTTGGGCCCTGACTAGACATGAGAGGGAATGAGTTTAAGAAAAGCAGTCGTCCTCCACTCTCCTGGGACGGTGGAAAAAGAACGTCAGCTGTTCCATAGATCTCTTAGGGACAGGAGGAGGTCGGGAGATGTCCTGCCTCCTCTCTGGCTACCACTGGGGAAATGCTTAGTTCTGGTTCTGGGTCCCTTAGGTAGGATATCTGGGTCCCTTTGGTGGCTCATTTAGTTCTCTTCCTTTTCTGTCTATTGTCTGTCCTCGGTGCACCAATCCGTCCATGTCTGTAAGTTTATGCCTGCGTTTTCGTTTGATTGCTTGAATGTTGTTCTGTGTTTCATGTCCAAAAGAAAAAAATGGTCAAAACTTTATCTGCTAGTCGTTCACCCCTTGATTTAGTTTTAACGCATTAAAAAAAAAAAAAAAAAAAAAAAAAAGAAGCAGTCTCAGTTGGCGTTTGGAGCCCTGCACCTGTCTCAATTGGCGTTTGGAGCCCTGCATCTGTAGCATGGAGTCCAGCACAGCGGGAGAGGCCCTGCCAGAGGCGAATTGTCAGCTTCTATGGTAAGGGAGTGGATGGCTGTTTTTCCTAGAAACATTTCAGTGACTGTGTTTATTGGGTTAAGCAGGTCACAAGGTGCTCCTCTCTTGAAATTACAGCCAGAAAAAGTAAGAATTTTTGTCTGGTTTAAATAATGAAATGCGTGGCCACTTTATTTTTGTCTCTGGCTTAAAAATGTATAAATATGCTTTGCATGTTTTGGTTATAGATTATTGGATTATAGATATTGTGTATGATTAAAAATTTTTTTTAACACTGGTAACAGAAAGTTGGCTTAAAGCTGGTAACTCAGGGTTGGAGTCATCCCGAACAACACGTGGCATGAGCCAGCCCAGGGGAACAGGTCTCTAAAGACATCTCTAAATTGGGATAATATTTAATGTAATTCTTATCCTAGAAACCAGACTTATAAAGAAGGATAGGACAGTGAGGTATTGGGAGGCTGCGCCATCTTGCATTCGTGTGCAGGAACTGGCAGCCTTTTGTAACATGGGAGTGATACCCTTGGCGCAGATTTTGGAGAGACCGGGTTGTTTGTTGGAGGTTGGGTTTTGCCTTTCAAACTTGTGGTTGTGCTCTGGTGTTGCAAGGGAAACGTGAAGACTGTGGTTGAAGGACCAGTGTTCCATTGGCTACATTTCACAGTGTGGTCACAGGCTCAGGATTCTAACTTACACGTATTTCTCATCAGGAGGAGGGGTTGGGCAGGTGGAGACTGTTACATTGTTTGCGAAGGGTTGGTGAAGCTAGGGAACTTGGGGGGGCATTGCAGCCTGGCTTGCCTACTCCAGCTGCCCTCCTAGGAAATGCATATAGAACTATTATGGATTTGGAGTATTGTTTTTGCGCTGTTCCTTTGCACGCCGCTGACTGTGGGAGATTTGCATTTAGTGAGCTGGCTTGTAGTTTTAAGGAACCCGTGAAGCGATGTCATTAGAAGGTTTTGCCTCAAGGAATGGATAGTAGCCCTACTTCATGTCAAAAAAAAAAATGTTGCTGTTTAAATACAAGAGGTTAGGACTTTGAATCCTTCTGTGCATTACACATTATATGGATGGTATTTTATTAGCTGACCCCTCTGAAGGAGTTTTCCTACAAGCCTTTGCTCTTATACAACAAGCTTTAAAATCTTGGGGATCAGTTGTTGCTCCAGAAAAGATTCAAAGGCAATATATTTTTCAATATGTGGGACATCAGTTATATCATAAACAAATTGCGGCACAGAGAATTCAAAGCAAACCCTGAAAATGGCCAGCTCCCTGTAGAAGGGTAGTGTTAATGCTAGCAAATGAGAGGAGAGAGCAGAGGAGAGGAGAGGAGAGGAGGGGAGGGGAGGGGAGGGGAGGGGAGGGGAGGGGAGGGGAGGGGAGGGGAGGGGAGGGGAGGGGAGGAGTCTGAGACTGCCAGAACCAAACCTCTAATCCCTGCCTTCTTGTGTCTCCTCTCAAGTTGCTTTTGGAAAGCAAAGAAACAAATGTTGATTGTTCTACAGAGTCCTACATATCTGTTACACGTAGGCAGTTTGACAAAGAAAGGTTGGTGATGCAGGGAGGGGAGCGAATATGTTAGTCCCTCATTTAGATATAGATGATGTTTCTTACCCCACCCCCTCTTCTTTTTTTTTTTCTACCCCCAAATATATACAAAAAAAAAGAAAAGAAAAGAAAAGAAAAGATAGTTTATTTTTAATGATTTTCAAAAGTTGTTAGGAGGTGTTAATTGGCTAAGACCTCATCTTAAGCTTACCACAGAACTTAAACCTCTGTTTGATATTCTCTAGGGGAATGCAAGTCCTAATTCCCCTTGACAATTAGCTGGTGAGGGATGAGTAGCTTTGCAGAAAGTAGAGGAAGCTACTAGCCAACAACAGATACACTCTATAGAGTATGACCAATTGTTGGCTGTTTGTGTTCTTGCTATCTCTCATGTACCCACAGTATTCCTTTGGCCAAAGGGACCATTAATGTGGATTAATCTTTCTTCCTCTCCAAGTAAAGTTTTAACACCCTATTATGAAGCTGTTGCTGTGTTAATACAGAATTATAGGATAGAATCCTGAAAGTATTTTGGGAAAGAACCTGACAAAATAAATATTTATTCCTTATTCCAAGCAGCAACTAAATTGGTTATTGCAGAATACTGATATTTGGCCTATTGTGTGTGCAAACTTTTCAGGCAAAATTGATAATCATTATCCAAAAGACATGTTGTTACAATTTGCCTTTATGCATGCTTTCCTGTAAATTTACATACACGCCTATAGGGAACATGCTTGCTGTATTTACAGATGGCTCATCTAATGGGAAGGCAGCATATGCAATTGGATCACATGTTCATTCTCTTGAGTTTCCCCCTGCCTCTGCATAAATGATTGAACTAGGTGCTGTAGCTGCTGTGTTTGAAATGCTGAAAAATCAAGCTTTTAATTTGTATTCTGATAGGCAATATATAGCTCATGGCTTAGAGTTGCTTGAAACTGTTCCTTTTTTTAGATTCCGCTAATTCTCAAAATTTGCAATTATTTATGCAAGTACAACTCAACTTAAGAGAATGTACTGTTCCTTATTCTATAGAACATTTAAGAGCTCATGCTGGATTGCCTGGACTCATTAGTGAGGGCAATGCCACAGTAGATTTGTATTCTGGGCAGATTATAGGCCTTACACAGGAACAAATTAGCACCCTACGACTAGGCATATTTATGTCTACGTGAAATGGTAGGATCCACTTAGTGACATATGGCATGACCCCGATCAGGTATTTAATATGGGGAAGACAGCATGTTTGTGTTTTATTCCCCCTCAGGATGCTGCAGAAGCATGGTGGCTTCCAGAATGATTGGTGTGACATCCTGATGTGACAAAGAATGATGCTGACCATGAGCTTGCTGAGTGCCCTGACAATGGCGACAGGGAAGCTGTATTGGATGTATGTTCCTCACTTACCTTTGCTTGCCTATATCCCAGACTGGATAAGCTACCTTGCCTCAAGCTTCTTGTTGTGGTAAAAATAAAAAAAGGCAGCAGAATGGTTCCCGTGTGTACCCTGGTCTTGCTCCCTTGCTAGTTCTGGCTCCAGTGGGCCGCTGGAACTATGGCTAATTCATCTCAGATTAGTATCTTTCCCATTGCTACCCGAAAACTCTCTGGTTCCAGCCGCCCGGTAAAATCAAGACCCAACAAACTGCAACCCAAAAATCAGATTTACATGTTAAATTCTCAATCCATAATACATGCACACAACAATCTTACAACCAATTGATAAGGATACAAACCGCCCACCTAGATAAGATATAATTTGCCCACCTAGATGCACAAAATCCTGTGCACGTCCATCCCTTAAGAATAGTCATAACAACCTGTAATATGTGTCTAGAGGAATCTTAACATCCGCTGCCATGTTCTATCAGCTCCCGCCTCCTTGCTCTCGCCTCCTCTGCCTCTCTAAAACTTTTCTCCTGCTCGTCCTTCCTTCTCGTCCAATGACAGGCCTTGTTCTATCCTGTACCTGCCTTCATCTGTATAATGACATCGACCTACACTTTTAGGCCTTGTGGGACAGAGAACATGGAGACTGAGAAAACTGCCTTAGAAAATTAATCAAATAGAGAAGTTGTTATAATGTTTCCTTTAATGTGACCAGTTATTCTGACTCAATCATGGACTGGTCTAGAAATCAATCCAATATCGGAAATAACAGTCTTCACTTGGAAGGCTGGTTCTGGACATTTTCAGAGACATTTTTGGAAGTTAGCTGCAGTTCTTTATGAAGAGCTGTTAGCAATAGACAAAGTTGGGACAGGATCTGGCCTTGGAACAAGTGTTAGAGCATGTATTAAGGCTCCTAATCTTTTATTAATTGGCTGTGTGAAAATTACTTTTGTTTCTTCTACAGTATTTATCGTAAGTTGTATTGATTGTACACTTTCTAATTGTGTTAGTGCGTTGAAACCTGGCATGTCTGTTATGGTGGTCTATCAACCAGCTTTTGCTTTATTGCCTGTGAGTATTATAGGACTTTGGTATTCTAAAAAAAGCTTCAAGTACTGGAAGAATTGAGTCAGGCTTTACACAGGGCTTGTTTATTGCTGGCATAGCAGCTTTAATTACATTAGTAGCTAGCATTAATAGTAATAACTTCTGCAATTGCTTTGACACAAGAAGTTAAGACAGCTACTTTAGTAACTAATTTCTAAGTATTCAAGAAGATTTAGACAGGCATTTGGAACAATGGATTGATGTTCTTTATGATACAATTCAAGTTACTGGAGAGGAGGTTCAGGGTTTAAGAGTAGGAAGCTATCTTGCGTGTCATGCTAATTACCAGTGGATTTGTGTTACTTCTAAAGTTTACAATGACAGTCACTATAATTGGGAGAAAGTTCAAAGATGCTTGCAGGGTATTTGGCACAATCCTAACACCCCTCTGGATGTTTCAACTTTGCATACCGAGATTATGAATTTAAAGAACGCTACTCTTCTGAGCTTTGATGCTGCAAATATTGATGATGAAATTATTCATGGCCTGAGGTCAGTATTCCTATCTTGGTCAAGCTTCAAAAATGGCATATACAGATAGCTTGATCATGCTGGCCCTTCGTGTTTTGAGAATACTTTTATTCCTTCCCATTGTGATAAAGCTTGCCTTTAACAACATCAACATGTTGGCGGCCAGAATACATGGCTTGAACCCCAGACAGAGTTATTAATTTAACAGGCTGGCAACCAATGATGGGTAAGATTCTGCACAAAGCCTTACCAACCTAAGACAGAAGTGCATTGCTTTTGATAATGCATAGTCCATGATGGGCAATTAAGGCATCCTAAGATTGACGCAGTCTGGTTTATGAAGTAAAAAAGGGTGAGATGTGGAGAGATTTTAGGGCTGCTTCTAGCAACTTGTCAGGAATTTGACATTGGTCCAGGACAAGGAAGTAAGCTCAGGCAGGAATCTGATTTTGGGCTAGAACAAGGAAGTAGGCTTCAGACAAGAGTTTGACTTTGGGCTAGGACAGAGAAGTAGGCTCAGATAGCTTGGTCATCCTGATAAGTCCTTAGGAACAGTGATCACAGGACTTTATTGCCGTGCTTGTTCCTTGACTATTTGTGTTTTATTGTCTTGCTTGTTCCTTAGCCTAGAATTGCCCTTATTACTTGCATGTAATTAAAATGGTATAAAATTAGATTGGGAAAAAAAATAAACCCACCTCGGCACCTCAGAACTGGCTGGGGTCATGCTATAGTGTTGTGTAATTGTCTTTTTCTTTTTAATCCTTGTTCCCTCCTTGGGGAACCTGTAGACTGACTGAGCTGACTCCGTCAATAGATGAACTAGAAATGTGTGCTTTTGTAAAAATGTATATGGTAATGAGCATAATGCCTGCTTCCAGGTTTGTTTCTTGAAGTATAAAAAGGGTTACTAATGTAACAATTTCTTGTGGTGGACACAACGTCTATGTAACTCTTCCTAAGGGCCCAGTGACAAGCTAAAGCTGGATTCCACCATCCTGGGGATCCAGTGAGTATTGAGCTGTCTCCTAGGTTAGGGGTTACTGGCAGGAGAGTGGGTGACCCCACTTTCTAGCAACTGCATTGGAAAGTCTTCATCCCGCATAGGTGATAGCTTCCTATAGCCACACAGACTGAGCTTGTCAGTTAAGCTTTCCTGTCTATCTATGGAAGAAGCTAGCCTCTCCAGAGAACACCAGGAAGCAACATGGAACATGCAATTAGGGCAGAATTACATACAAATGGTTGGGAGTCTCATCCTTTGGAAGGAACATCAACAGTCTACAGGCCTGCTCTTGATGGCCTCCTGGGGGTTAGGCACAGCTGATCTGATGGAGGTGGCCTCTACTTTGCTCAGAGGAATGTGGTCTACAGTAGTTGTTGAGTCCTCTTTCTCTGAGACACAGTCCATGGTAGACTTAGAACTTGTAATATGAAATTTAGCTACACTATGAAGCCTTGGCTCCATCATGTTCGCATTTTATCAGAGGAGAGCCTTACAGTAAAGACACAGTGCTTCAGAGCAGAACTAATGAGTAGCTGGGAGATACTGCTGACTGGGAGAGGAGTACTTTCCAGACTTGTACATACCTTATTTGTGTTTGTGTTGCACGAGTGTGTGTTTTGCACACGTGTGTGTACAGTGTATACAAGACCAGAGGACATTGGTATCCTGCTTTGCCCTTCTCTGTCTTGTTCCCTTGAGACAGTCTGTTACTGAACCTGGATAGGCTGGTGACCACCAAGCCCCAGCAATCTTTCTGTCTCTTCCTGTCCACAGAGCCAGGAATATAAATGCACAAGGGATTTGAATTCAACCCTAATGCTTGTAAAGCAAGTGCTCTTCCCCGCTGACCCACGCCCTCCATTATATCTTCATTTAAATAAACCAAACACGCAGACCAGAAATTCAGGCAGAATTCTAACAAGTCTTAAGACAAAATTTCTTCCTCATTTCTCACTCTTAAGCCCTTCAATGACTGGATGAGAACCACACACATTATGAAAGGTAATTTTCTTTACTTAAAACTGAATGAGTGTGAGTCACACCGAAACACCTTCATAGCTGCCTCTAAACTAACGTTTACGCTATAGCATAATCAAGTTGAGCATAAATTAGACATCATATCATCTAAAACTAGATTTATGCTTGGCTAAAAGGGCACTGATTACATATTCACTGAAAGCCCATTAATCTTTAAAAGGTGTTTTTATTCTGTTTCAAGTGATGTATGATCTTGGGGTTTCGTGTCACATAGGGCACAGACAGTGCTACTAATGTTGGCTGAAGATTCTCAGTTGTAACAAGAGATTAGATATCTATGTCGTATCAGGAGAGTCAGCTAGATAAGCCTTTGGGGAGTCTCCAAAATCTCATTAAATCATATCCCAAAGAAAAATCTCTCCTATGAAAATACCAGATGAGGTGGTTTACTTCAACCAGTGAGGGCTTGAATGTTGTTGTTATTGAAGTTCGTGATGTGTTTCCAACAAATAATGTTATAAATGGCGGGTGTCCAGAAACCCTTGCTATTATCCGTGTTTGCACCTTTTACTGGTTTAACCATTTGTATCATGTTGAACTATTTCATAAGATGATTTCATAAGTAACCTCTTGATTGCCCCTTCTACTTTCCTATGCCTCCCAGAATCCTAGAGCTGAGTGAGCAGGTCTTTTTTGTTATGGGTAAGTGGCCATGAATGAAAACTAACTGGAAGATGTACCCTTAGATTACGATCGATTTACTGAAGTACTTCATTTTGATCCATGTTTAAACTACAATATTTTAAAACCGTGTTTAATGATAGTGTTAACGTTGAGATATTTCCTTTCAAAATATAAGAGTATGTTACTCCTTTGTGTATTGTGTTGGGTGTCCCTGGGCAGGAGACACCCTTCTTTACCTCTTCCTCTCTCTGACTTACTTTGTCTTTATCATCCTCAGTCTGCCCCCAGCGTTGTTTCCTCTTCAGAGCTGCCTGGCCTGGGGTTCTATCTCAGTACCTTCCTTGGGATCTATTCCTGTTTTCCCTGTCAAGGTTTGTCTATTATGCCAACACCTTCAGTTCTTGCCCATTGTCTTCTGTCCAGAATAAGGCCGTAGCCATGTTCAATGATATCTTGGCCTCATCTATTACTACCGTCATCGTCCTTCTCCCTCTGGGCCCCAACTGCCAGACTTCACTTCGCTGTGGGGAAAAGGGTCCTCTGAAAGAGTCCCTTCAACGCCTGTATTTAAAGGTTCCCGAGGTGCTTGCCACTTCCTCAGTAAAATTCTGAGTTCTTTAATTTCCAATCGAGTTTTGTCTCCTCTCAGCCTCTAAGTGGCAGGCAGGACCCAATCCGTATGGTCTAGCTTGAGTCACCAGAGTCTATGCTAGCACAATCTGCCAGAGTTCTAGGACCTCTGCTGCACCCCTCACCACCTCACATGCTTCCTCTGTGTGCGCTTCATTTCGTCTTTATGGTTTCTGAAGCAATTCAGATTCGTAGTTTACTTCCTAAAACAAAGATAAAAATTGAAGTGGCAAAACTTAAAAAAAAAAAAATTTCTAGGCCAGCAGTGGTGATGACTGCCTTCAATCCCAGCACTAGAGAAGCAGAGGCAGGTGGATCTCTGTAAATTTGAGGCCAGCATGATTTATGGAGAATGTTCCAAGACAGTCATGGTTGAGAGAAACCCTTTCTTGAAAACAACAACCAACCAACCAACCAACCAACCAACCAACCAACCAACCAAACAAACAAATGAAAGATATCTAGAGTTTCTTAAAATATAAACTGACCAGAGATCTGGTAATGGTACTTCGTTTCTTCCTTCTTCCTGTTTCCACTTTTTATTTCCCTCCTTCTCTTCCTTTGCTTTCCCTTCCCATTCCTTGCCTCTCCTTGTCCTACCCCACCTCTTTCTCCCCTCTCTCTCCTTTCCTCGTTTTCTCCGTTTCCTGCCTCCTTCCTGTCATCCCGGGCTTCAGGTCTGTCTCACCGGCAAGGCAGAGAGAGCAGGTCTTCTCAGCCTCCCTACTCCTAGAAGAAGTGAAGCTGGGCTGGGCCAGTATGGTGCTGGCTGGAAGATGGGGTGGAGGGGACAAAAACCACCCCCTCCTATTCTATCATCCCCCCTCACTCTTCCAGATCTCCTCTCTTCACAGAGATGGTTAACTGGGAGGAATATTTGGCATGAGCACTGTTCTCTCTTTTCTCCTTCTTGCTCCTTCCAGCTTCCTAGAGCAGTTCACTGTAGTTCTTCCTCCCACTGTTTTCCTGCCTTCCAGTCACCTCACCTTTCTTGTTCCCAGAGAGGGCCTCGCAGGGATTGAAAGCAGGGGCAGTGCTAATGGGGAGCATGCGCTGTAGATGGCGCTGGATGGCAGGGGGTTAGTAAAGTTACACCTGACTGAAGGGGAAGTCCTTTCTGACCCAACCTAACCAGACGCGGGTTCGCGCTGTTTGTGCTGAGAGTGTGAAGGTAAATGCTTTCAGTTTCTTTCCACCCCATTCCGGGTACAGCGTACATTTTCACAGGTACATTCTGATTAAGTAATCTACGTGCTAGTTAAAAGGAAATTCCCAACCAAATTAAGGAAGGAGATTCTCAAGATTAGTCCTCTTTAAATTAGTTCACATGCCAGGGTTTTTAGAAATTAAACAAAGAACCTTAAAACAGATCCTCGGGTATCGCACCTTCTTAATAAGGTCGTGTTCTACCATGTCCAAACAGCTTTCCTGAGCTCAGTGCCAGATAGAGCACTCCCTTTTCTTAGTGGGGCTTCCTCTTTTCCACCTGACCTGGGGAGCCCAACCCACCTTTACCTGAGCAATGTCACATAATCCCTGGTGAAATTACGGTTTCCACTTCCTGGAATACCTCTCCAAGCAAAGGTAATCCTAGCCTCAGCCAATGACACCTCGAGCTAGGAAGAACCTTTCTCAATCTCCAAGGTTCATATATACATAGTCCTGGGTCACCCTGAATAAAGTAAACGCAGAAGCTAAGGTCACCTTTGAGAACTGTTTCATCTTAGATCGTCTGAGAAGGTCTTTGGTCTTCGTCTAAAAGAGGCAGCTTTAACACTGAGACCCTTGGAGAGCCCCGCCTCCCTGCACTCACTCCCAACGGACTCGCTGAGCCCACCCATTCTGAACCCCTTGTAATCCTTCCATCCTGGTGTCTGGACACCCTGAGAGGGAGGAAATGGAGGAACCACAGCTGGACCCCGACACACATACCACGCTGAGGCTGGCAAGGTAGCTCAGCAGGTAAAGGTGCTCGTCCCAAAAGCGGGCAACCAGAGTTAGATCCCAGGACCCATGTGGTGGGTGGATGGAGAGAACGGACTCCTGAAGGCTGTCATCTGACCTTCATGTGTGAGCTGCAGGATGTATACACGTACACACATGCACACACACACATATCAAAAGCAAAAGTTGGGAGAGGACACTGTTCTACGGTGGGGCACTTATGTAACACACTCAAAACACTGGGTCTCTCTAGCGCTGAGGAGAGGGAGGAGTTAAATACAAAGGAAGCCACATCCCTGACATATCCTAAGGCCGTTCACAGGCCACATACCCCAAAACTCAAGACATCCTGCTTTCCCTCCAATACAATCTCTATCCGTGAGTAAAACGTGAAGGAGACGGTCTGTGTCCTTGTCAGAATGATTTTAAAAAATTAAACCGAAAGGGTTGAAGGCAAACCGGCTTTAACAAGTCAGCTTCCGTTGAAGAGTTTTCATTTGCAAGAACCAATCAAGAAAAAGGTCAAACTGTTTCCTTCATTTATAAACAGTGTGGTGATGTTGTGAACCAGGTTCCAACTGTTTTGGTTTGAGGTTTCCTATTTTGCAGGCTATCTCTCTCTCTCTCTCTCTCTCTCTCTCTCTCTCTCTCTCTCTCTAGATTAAATTTGTACAATTTTAAATTGTGATGTGGTTTTATTTTGGGGGTCAACAAAGCTACAGAATCCACTCGTAATTGTATCAACTATGAAACTACAGTTTGGGTTACAATTAATATATATGGTGTGATGTAAACTGATAAAATTAATTCATTCATTCATAATGTTCACGTGTTACACGGTTTATATCAAGAATAAAGTGTAATGTGAAATTCAGGTAGTTAAAGGTTTGCCTTCTCCTGTAAGGTGGAAGACGGACTTTTCAGAAAGTGGATGTCAGATGTGGATATTCTATAAATATGCTGGCTGCTTGCCAGGCAGACCGGTGTGTACGGGATTTGGGGACTGAGAAACGAGTTTCCTTAGAGAGTGTTAGGAACCCCAGAGTATACAAGTTTGATGATTACTGCTACTGAGAACCAGTTAACTTCCTAACCACGAAGGAAGAAGAAACAGTGACAGTTCTGAGGAGACATACTGCAGCTTTTTACCGAGATATGTATGCACATGTGCATGAAGAATGATCTTTCTATATCCAGGCACATCCATTTTAACAGCTACTTCTTGGAAACAAAAATGTTCAAGTCCACTCACTAGCTACTTTTGCTTATGTGTTTAGTTGAAGGAGGGGGAGGATCAGGATAGCCTGCAAGGATTAGAATCTGGAAACTGGCTGCGACAGCCACAGTTGCATTCCCACGTCTCGGGGGTTAAGGCAGGAGAAGAGCGAGATACAGGTAAGTTCAGGCTACATAACAAGACCCTGCATCCAAAACAAATAAAATAAAACGTGAACAAACAGCAAAGCTGGGCCAGGTGGCGCAGGCCTGTAATCCCAGGTACCGGGAAGACACATGTCTTGTATGTTTTATTATATTTTAAAAGATACAATGTACTTGCACTTGCATGCATTTTTTCCCCTTTTAAAAAATTGAAAACAGATTTTTTTCATGCAATGTATTATGATCTTGTTTCTTTTTTCCCAACTTCTCCCAGATCCTCCCCACCCACTTAAATTCATGTCCTTTCTTTCTCTCTCTCTCATTAGGAAACATACAGACAACAACAACAACAACAACAACAACAATAGAATAGGACAAAACAACCAAGCAACGGGAAAAAAGGAGCCACAAAAAGTGCAAGCAATATTTAAAGACACAGACACACATCTTTGCATACACAGGAATTCCATAAAAGCACAAAATCAGAAAACATAGTCTATAAGCAAAAGACCTGTAAGGTTAAAAGAAATGCCCAGTATAACTTTAGTTTTTTTCAAACCTTATTTTAAGTGATAGTTCTTAAATGTTTTAACCTTCCTTCAAGCCCACCACTCAGCAGAGGTAGTGGGGGAAAAAAGGATACCATGGAAGTGGACCTGTTTAGAAATGATTCTTTGGAGCAAATCCTATCTGTGTTGTCAGGAAATTAGCAGTGTAGTTCACAGGTCAGCAGCAGCAGCTCAGTCTACTCGCAAACACTTTATGGCTACACCAGCCGTCCAGTTTGGAAGAGTCAGGATAGCAAACGTGAATCAGCGGCGGTGGCATTACCTAGCAAAGAGACAGCCAGGCCTCAGCCTTGGCATAAGTCAGAAGGCAGGATCAGGAAGAACACCAGGAGTTCTCAGCTGTGCCTCTCTCAGGGAAGACCATCAAAGGTTCAAGACCAACAAGCATTACACAGCCAGCTTTATAAACAAGCCAAGCTCAAACTTCATCACGGTCTGTCGAGTCCTCTTTATACTCCCTCCAAACATCACCTGTCCTCCACAGGTCTTTCTTAGTATGTGTCTTGCTTCAGCACTTGTCTTGCCTTAGCATGTGTGTCTCAGCTGACACCACTCTGCCCCTCACTAGAGTCCCTGGGAGTGGCAAGGAGGTGCAGCACATTACCGGAAGCTTCTCGGTGTGTTTCTCTCTACGGAGTCCTGACAAGAGCAGCTCAACTACGTTAAGGTAAGGCAGACCAATACATGCATGCCATTAGTGATGAACCCTTTATCATGTGTCCTTTCATGCGCTTGCTTTCTCTTGTGTCTGTTTCGTGAAAGATTTCTTCATGAGTCTGCCTTATCCTGTCACCGGTGCCCTCATTGGGAAAATACTCGTTCATATGTTTGCCCCAGGAAAACATCATCCAACACAAATGACTTTCCAAAGAACCGCTAAGTTTCCATTTCAGCACTACGAGACAAAAGACCTCCAAGAGTACCATTGGGTTTGTTTGTGTTGACCATCTACTGCTGGGCATGGGGTCTGCCCTTAAGTCTGGTTTGTACACCCAGTGAGAATTCATTGGAGAAACGAGTTTTCCTTTGTGAGGGGTTGTCAATTAGAGATGACATCTGGATTAGGAGATGGGCTTGTGTCTACTTCCCCGTCTCAGTTCTGGGAACCTGTTTGGCTTAGACCTGTGGAGGTCCTATGCCACAGCGTCTGTGAGTTCATAGGTGCATCAGTCCTGTTACGTCCAGAAGGCTTCCATCTCCTCTTCTCCTGGGTTCCCTGAGCCCCAAGAGAGAGGGATTGATAAAGACATCCCATTTATGACCAAGGGTTGTAAGGGCTTTCACTCTTTGAATATCATACAGTTGGAGGTATCTAATATTTGTTCCCATCTACTTCAGGAGGAATCTTCCTTCTCGGATGGTGGCTGAACAAGACAGTGATCGATTATATATCAGAATTTTTTGTTAGGACTCATTTTATTGCTTTATTTCTCCAGCAGATCAGAGATATTGCTTTTACCCTAGGTCCGTGGCTTGTGTTGTCTTGGATTATAGGTCACCTGAACAGTATCATGCATGGATTCCATCTCATGGGGTGGGCCTTCAAGCCAACCAGAGAGTGATTGGTTATTCCCTCAACTTTTGCACCGCCATTGTAGCGGCATATCCTGCAGGCGGGGCACCACCGTGTTGATGATTTTGTAGCTGGGCTGGTATTTACTTTTCTCCTCTGGTAGAATGCAGAGTCCCCTCCAGTACTGTGAACACAAGTCAGTAGCGGGGAAAGCTCTGGGTAGGTCACTTGATTCCTCTGTGTTCAGTGAGTCGCGTGGTTGTTATAGTTAGCAACAGTACATGGCCATCAGTTTGTGGAGAGCAACCTATAGCACTGACAATATCCTGTGTTGTTTGGGGGTTTCCATGGGACTCCTAGGGCTGACAACTCAATTAGTTGTAACCCCTTCCCGGCACTGGAGGTTCCATTTGGTGGTAAGAGATGGCTAGTTGGGCTTTATCTCCCTCATTATTTGGTGGTTTTATTTAGACTTCTTACATATATGTATATAGTTTAAGAAGCTTTTACTGTTGTAGGTTTACACGTGACCCCTCAAATGACCTTTAGTGGTAGCCGTCCTTTTCTGTAATCTCTCCTTTAACTCCTTCTTCCCTCCTCCCCTGCTTTAACCCTCCTGTAACTGTCCTCTTCACCCCACTCACCCATAACAATATAGTATATATCCCCTTCCTCAAGAGGTTCCCCTCATCCCTTATTGTATACCTAGCCTCTATGTTTATATGTATGGTAGCGTGCTTATAGAACACCTAACTGCTTAACACTAACATCCACATATAAGGTAATATATACCATATTTGTCTTGTTCGGGGTGATTTTCTTTTCTAGTTCTATTCATTAACCTGTGAATTTCTGTATATTTTTTTATTAACAGCTGAACAGTATTCCATTGTGCAAATGCGGCATGTCTATTCACCCACGGATGGACGTCTAGGCTGCTTTGAATTTCTGACTGTTATGCACAGAGCAGTGCTGAACATGGATGAACAAGTGTCTCTGCGGAAGGATCTAGAGTCCTTTGGGTAGATGCTTACGAGTTAGTATAGCTGGATTTTAAGGTAGATCTAGTCTCATATTCCTGAGCAACTGCCACATGGATTTTCATAATGGCTGTACAAGTTTGCACTCCCATCAGCAATGAATTAATGGTCCTCTTACTCCACATCCTTGCTGGCATGAGCTGTCATTTTGTTTTATTGATCTTGTCCATTCTGACTGGTGCAAGATGACATTTCAGAGTAGTTTTGATTTGCATTTCCCTGATGACTAAAGCTGTTGAACATTTCTTTAAGTGCTTCTCAGCCATTCGTGTATGTTTTGGAAACTCCTCTTTTTTTTTTTTTTTTTTTGTCAATTGGACATAGAGGTGTTTTTTTCCCCCATACAATATGTTTTGATTATGGTTTTCCCCTTTCTCAACTCCTCCAAGATTCTTCCCACTTCCCCTCCCACCTTATTCTACCCCCTTTTGTTTCTCATTTAAAACAAACAAGCAGGCATCTAAGGAATAGTAAAATAAATTAAGATAAAACAGAAGCAAGCAGCCCAGATGTGGAGTCGCTTCCCTTTCTGTAGTCTGACACTTTATCCACATGAAGATATCCCTTGCCATATAAAAGCTTTTCAGTTTCAGGAGGTCCCATTTATTTCATATTGATTTTAGTGGCTGTGCTATCAGTGTTCTCTAGTCTTTTCCTAGTCCAATGAGTTCAAGGTTATGTCTTACTTTCTCTCCTATCAGGTTTAGTCTATCTGTTTTTGTGTTGATTCTTTCAATACATTTGGAGCTGAATTTGTTTGGGGTGATAAGTATGGCTATATTCAGATGCATCTACATGCAGCCATCTGCTTGACCAGCATCATTTTTTTGAAGATGCTATACTTTTTCCAGAAAAAAAAATGAGAGGTGTGGAGTGTGAACTCATGTCTTGTCTTCAATTTGATTCCATTGATGTGTATTGTGATATGTTTGGTTCCATAATCACGTCTTGTTTTGTGCCAATACTGTTTCTGTTTTGTTACTCTGTCTAGTACAATTTGAGATCAGGTATGTTTTTTTAATTATTATTATCCAGCAGGATTTTATTATCCAGCATTTCTTTTATTATTCAGGATTGGTTTAACAATCCTGGGCTTTTTTGTGTTTCCATCTGAAGCAGAAAATTGTCCTTTCGAGATCTGTAGAGAAGTGTGTTGGAACGTTGATGGGAATTGTACTGAATCTGTAGATTACTTTTGGTAGGATGGCCAGTTTCACTGTATTAATCCTACCAATCCATGAGCATGGGGGATCTTTCCATCGGCTACTCCTTCGACTTTGTCGTTTTGTTTTCCAAGACATGGTCTATCTGCGTAGCACTGGCTGTTCTGGAACAAAGCTGGCCTCAGATTCACAGAGACCCACCTGCCCCTGACTTCTGAGTGCCAAATTAAAGGCAAGCACCACGATACTCACGTTTAATTCCTTTCTTTAATGTCTTAACGTTTTTATTATAGAAGTATTTTACTTGCTTGGTTAGAGATATCCCAAATATATTTTATTTATTTCGAGGATATTGTGAAAGTTATTGTTTTCCTGACTCCTTTCCTGGCCTGTTTGTTAATCACATACTAGAAGGCTACTGAGTTTGCTGAGTGGACTTTGTATCCAACCACGTTGTTGAGTGTATTTATTAGATTGAAATTTCTTGGTAGAACTTCTAGGAACAGTTACATGTAAAGTCATATCATATAGAATAAAGATACTTTGAGTTCTTTCTTTCTTTTTTTTTTTTGGTTCTTTTTTTCGGAGCTGAGGACCGAACCCAGGGTCCCCAGCTAGGCAAGCACTCTACCACTGAGCTAAATCTCCAACCCCTCCTATCTTTATCCCCTTAGAATTCAGTTGTCTTATTGTTCTAGCTAAGACTTCAAGGAATATATTGAATAGGTATGGAGAGAATGGGCAACATTTTCTTGTTTCTGACTTTAGTGGAATTGCCTTGAATCTCTTTCCATTTAATTTGATGTTGGCTGTGGGTTTGCTTTGAATTGCCTTTGTGTGTTGAAGTTTGTTCCTTTTATGCTTAGTCTCTCTGGGACTTTTATCAGGAAGGAGTGTTGGGTTTCATCAACAGTTTTTTTTTAATGCACCTAATGAGATGATTTTTGGCAGTGTATAGGAGTTTTTAAGCTGTGTAGATTGTGTCTCTGAACTAAACAGTGGTTTGGTTCGTGACGAATGGTTATTTATAGAAAAAGAAAGGCTTTCTACAGGTGGGTGATAAGGTGAATCTAGTTTTATACTCTGGTGTAAGGAATGCAGGCTGAGTAGCAGGGCTCAGTGGAAAGACAGTGAACTCAGGAGTTGTGTTGAGGGTGATTAGGTCATTCAGCTGAAGCTCAAGAAGCAAGGCTGGTGACTTCAGTCCTGCTCATCACAGTGTGTGTGTCTCTCAATTAAGGGTCTAAGCAAGTTAGTTACTTGTTTCATAGGAGCAGTGACCTTCAAACCAGACTATATCTGCAGGTGTAGGAGCACGTTATAAGGGCCACATTTTGTTGGAATCAATTCCTCAGCTTTCAAATCCCATACATAATGGTTCACCCAACACTCTGCCAGCATGCTCATAAAGGTCCCTCATTTCGACATCTAGTTTCTAAGTCTGTCTCCGATTTAAAGGTGACTCAGCCAGAATTTCGAGCTACAATATATAATTATCAATTTGATTTTTAAAAACAGTCGTGTTTTCTATTATTATTTATTATGGAAATGGGAAAACTAATTATATAGTACTTCTTGACTTTGGTTCTTCCAGATATCTGTCTCACAGGATGTGCTTCATATTTTATATTTCAATGTTTTTTCAAAATATTCCTTAAAATGCACGTGAATTTATTTACTTGAATCAGAAATTAAAGGAAGAGGTTTTTTTTTTGTTTGTTTGTTTTTTTCCAAGAAGGCAAGCCTGCTATGACTGCCTTTGCGACTTATGTGAGATGACAAACATTTATGGATTCAGTGAGTTGAATTTGTTGCCTAATCCCATTGATTAAAAAAAAAAAACACTGAAAACAATGTGATAATAAAATGTGTTAGGAATGGGCTAGGTGTGGTGACATACATGTGCGATCCCATCGTTAAGATTCTAAGACAGTAGGACATTAGTCCCAGGCCAACATGAACTACCTAGTAAGACATTTTACACACACACACACACACACACACACACACACACACACACACACACACACACACATACGCAGTGAGACAGAAAAACTGTGAAGAATTTGAGGCCAGCCTTTACCACACAGTGAATTCCAGGCCGGCCATGACTATGCAGAGACTGGTCTTACCTCCTCCAGTCGAAACATCTAATTAGTAGTCAACTGACAAATCTTATGTAGTTTCTTAGAAAAAGTCATAATAGTGGATAAGAAGATTCTCTTGGGAGTCAGATAGCTTCCCATTCTTTTCTTTCAACAAAGCGGAAGACGTGCCTAATAAAATTGTCATTTGATACAATATGAAAATAGTGTTGTGGCCAACCAGTAGGTGATTTATGATACAAAATTTAGAAGGAACTCAAGGAATTCTGTGACTTTCTTTTAGCAAAACTTTCTCTATACCTTTATACTTATTTCATACAAATATTTCTTAGTCTGTATGTTATAAAATTAAAAAATAGGGGGAAATTAAGTCAAACTTCTTCTGATAAGTAGCATTCATGGGTTTTTGTTTGAACTAATTTTGAGAATGAAGTATTATTCCTCTCGTTGATAACTGCACTTTCCATGAAAATTCTATTTGTATTTAATATCATTCAGAAGTGTTAGCGGAAGGATATTAGAGAGTACTGGGGGATGAATATATCATGGCACTTTGTATATATGTATGAAGCTACATAAAATTTTAAAAACTTAAAAGGTGTTAGCAGTACTGACCTTTAGACCAACAGTGTACTTGAAATGACTGGAAACACTAGCAATTAGGGCATTAAAAATTCATTAGAAATATATAATTGTGTTGGGTATACTCCATTTAAATGACTGCTCAGATATTACACTTCTTAACCATTCAAACATAGAAAGCTAAATTTGAACATACTAGCATCGTGACATTCACATTGAATTAGCAAGGGGGAAAGTAAAATGTCTGACTTATAAAAATAATTTTTGGTCAGGTCTTTAAAACACAGACATTTACAGTCACCAAACTTCTAAGATTATGTAGGTACCATAAGCTAGTTAAACAAACACATAAATGATGCCAGTCTTAATAGATGGATCTTAATAGGTGTGGGAAATGTATGCCAAATACAAGTATCTTTAACTTACAATAAGCGCAGTTCTATGAAGTCGCGGGGTAGAGAGTAGGTTGAAGATTGCTACCATACCTCACTGTCGTTCATGGAAGCTGGTACCTTCATAATCCTGGGCGCCAGGCCCACAGTCAGCTGGGCATAGTCCACACACGGTGCTTCTGTGCCCAGCTCATGCAGAGGTGGGGTGAGTGCCAGGCTCCCCGCTTTCCTAGCAGGGGAGCGGAATTGTTAATAGGCTTCCTGGGGTATGTGAATATTTATGTGGTCTGATTCAGAGGCTCCATACAGAACACAGAAAGGAAAACCACTCTTCTATCCGACTCAGAAACACCTGAGATTAGGCCCATGGATGTGCGCAGTTGAACAGCTCTAAGGCTGAACTCAAAGGAACTGATCGTTAGCGACATCAGATTAGACAGATGGCTTTCAAAAAGTTAGTAAATCCATCTGGAAGGAATGTCTCTTACGTGGAAATTAGCGATGATCCTGGTGCATACCTGTCTTAGGGTTTTACGGCTGTGAGCAGACACCATGACCAAAGCAACTCTTAGAAGGACAACATTTAATTGGGACTGGCTTACAGGTTCAGAAGTTCAGTCATTATCATCAAGGTGGGAACATGGCAGCATCCAGGCAGGCAAGGTGCAGGAGGAGCTGAGTTCTACATCTTCATCTGAAGGCTGCCAGTGGAAGATTGACTTTCAAGTAGCTAAGATGAGGGTCTTATGCCCACACCTACAGTGAAACACCTACTTCAACAAGGCCACATCTCCTGATATAGTGCCACACCCTGGGCCAAGCATATACAAACTATTACAATACCTCACATCATATAAAATGCCCACGAAAATCTTGGGCATAAGGAAAGTGTTAAACACAAGTAATTCACCATCTGTTCCTGTGGCTTCAGAGAGGGGAACAATGGATATCTACAGAGTGAGAGAAGGTAGATGCAAGTAAAGATACCACAGAAATGCAAGGGTCCAAGCTAGGGAAGATATCGAGTATAGCGTTTGAACCCATGTGAAAACGCCAGGTGTGGTGGCACACGACTGTGGAGAACTGGAGACACGAGGATCTATGGAGCCCATTAGCCAGCCAATCTAGCTTTGTTGCTGATCTCCAGGCCAATGAGAGATCTCGTCTCAAAACAATGGATGGCTATCCCGAGGGTGACACCCAAGGTTATTGTTTGGCATTTGTCTGCTTGCAGGCACACACACACACACACACACACACACACACACACACACACACACACACACATACACACACCTAAAAACACACATTAAAACAGAAAAGAAATGCAGAGTTCCAGGGATTGTAATGGTTACAAATGGGAATTACGTGTCTACTTTTATTGTAGTTAGATTTTGCCCTCAGCTTCCTGGTCATGAGCTTTTAATTTGTTTATGTATTATCGTAACAAACACAAGTATTAGAGTTCAAGGAAAGCTTTTTGTAGCAAAGCCATCCATCGAGGTATACAACAAGTCAACTAAGGTAGCAATATAGTTCTGTTCAGGATCAGTCAAAGCCAGTGACTGTCATCTCTTTCCCAAAGCTCCTACCCGACACACAGCAAAGAGGGAAACAGCATACGTACATTCATTGTGGAGGTTACCACTCTGGAAAGACAGAATCACTTCTAGTCACATGTATCCCGTGGGCTAAAAGCTAGTAACGTAGCATTAATTGTGAGGGTGTTGAGAAATACATCTGATACTTTGGCAGCCATATGCTCCAGATAGCGTGGGAGTTCAAATTCTGTCATTAAAGAAAATAGTGGATTTTAGCGGACTAAAGTTAGACTCTGTTAAAACCCTCCCCTCTGGGTTTCTGAATATAGTCACCCCCTTTCCTACAAATCCCTCCCATTTACTTCTTCCCTGAAGGATACAGTTCAAGCACATTACGTGTTACTATGGTCAGTTCAAAGTCCAGCACTTCTATGTGATGCACAATGCTCCTTATCAGCAGGATTGTGAATCATTCGCATTGTCGGGCCATCCGTGAAAAGTATTATGGTCTGCGTCCCATGCTCAAAATAACTACAGCAAAAATAGGGTCACCTCAATACCCTGCTTTGTTACAAAGAGGACTGAAATGTGTGGCAGTCATAAGATAATGTGAATTAATTTCTTCCAGGCAGAAGCAGTGAAATCCTGGGTTCTGATGATGGAGAAACCAAGGTCACAGTTAGACCTGGATCTGCTCTCTGGAAGGAACCTTGCTGTTTGCCTCTCTCTTTGGCTCCTGCCTTTGCTTTTGGGATCTATTAGCTTCAGAGTTTGCATCTGAGGTGGGTCCTGGAGAGTGTCCTGCCTGAGGAAGACATTTTACACAGATGGTTTGAAAACCCAACTTGCTTCAGGAATCTAAGAACAATATGGGTTTCACACTCTGATCAGCTCTCTCCCTGAGATGCTTTCCTGTACAGTGTTGTAGTCATCTAGAAGATGAACTCAAGCAAGACTCTTGCTCTTTCAAATGCCCTTAACTTCTAGGAAGCTCTGAACAGATTCAGGGACATTGCGACAGGAAAGAAATCATCAAAAGTATTGGCAGAGGCATGGCCTCTAGCTCATTTCTGCTCTCTCTTTCAGGTGACATTGTGTGCGCACGGCAGATGAGCTCACAGGGAGAATCCCAGCTGTCAAGCGGACTTGGCAAAGTCATTGTTAGAGTTCCAAGCAGTAGAAGGATGGGTTTGTGTGTTGAGTTCGCCAGTTCAGAATGCCCACCACAAGGTGTACAGCAGAGCATATCACTTAGATTAGAAAGCCCACTATCTTGAGTGCTGGGCTGTTTTAAAATCCCAGCCTGGGATTTCTACCCTACCTTTGACCATTTAATTCCTGGATAACACACACACACACACACACACACACACACACACACACACACACACACACCCTTTATATTTACAATAAGCCTTAAACAGCACGAGAGCTGGGCAGATACTGTCCCTCTATGATATTAGTTACTTTTCCTATAGTTAACCCCGAATTATTACTTACTGTTTACTAGGTTTCATCTGGGCTGCTCTTAACTCTAGTTGGCCAGCCTTCAGGGCCATGTTTTTATGGCTCACCTAACCCATGACGGTTTGATTTCCTTCTCCATCTTTTCCTCCTTGTGCTTCTCCTCAGACCCCAAGCCCAAGCAACCTAAAGCCCACCCCTGTCTCTTCTGCCCAAGTATTGCCCATTGGCATTTTTATTTACCAGCCAGAAATAACTTGGGGACAGGGTTACCACATCTGCAGGCAGACTCTAAGTCTTGGGGTCCCACACTTAGCATTACAATAGACAGCAAACCAAACCTCCACACTGGGAATGGCTCTGTCTCTAACATCTTTGTATCATAGGCATGAGGACTTGAGTTCATTTCTCAGAACCCATATTAGAACAAAACCAAACCACTGGATGGATGGTTCTTGTCATCTCAGCACTAGGTAGGCAGAGACAGGCAGACCCTGGAGCTTGTTGGCCAGTCAGCCTAGTCTATTTGGAAAACTCCAGGCTGAAGAGAGGCTGCATTTAAAAAAAACGAAGTGAGGGTTAGGGCTCTTGCTGTAGTAGAGCTCTTGTTGGCATGCGTGACTCTAGGTTCAATTCTCAGCACTGCAAAGGCAAAAACAAAATAAAAAACAATACCAAAAAAGTGCAAGGTGGCTGTCTCATGAGGAATGATATAAGTTGTCTTCTGATACACACACACATGCGCAACACACACACACACACACACACACACACACAAGAAAGTTTTGCTATTTTAGTGATACTGATTACTGATTTAGCAGATCTTGGTGTGCTGTATTAGCACACCAAGTCCTATATACCAGTGTGTGTGTGTGTGTGTGTGTGTGTGTGTGTGTGTGTGTGTGTGTGTGAGAGAGAGAGAGAGAGAGAGAGAGAGAGAGAGAGAGAGAGAGAGAGAGAGATCCCTTCTGCATTCTCGAAGGGAATTTTTGTGAGTGTCAGCATGTCTTTAAGACCTCTTAGCAAGGTGGTGGGTGCAATCCTAAAACATCAATATGAACCAAAGTCATAAAATGAGAAAGGGATTAGTTAGACCCTATCCTTACCATCAGGTCTAAGGAAAATGAAGGCCTCCTGAATCTTCCTACTCATCCTGAGCAGCAGTTGTTACCTTTTAGATAAGCCATAAGACTATGAGATGAGTGTGCTGTGGCCTGGTTCTGTCGCCCTAACATCCTCTCTACATTCTATGACTGCCAACATTGCTGCTTCTGCAGGAGTGACTCACTACCGAGGCTGACGTTAACACCCTACTCCACTTCAAAATGCGATCTAGGGCAGGAGAGGTGGCTCAGCGGTTAAGAGCACTGACTGCTCCTCCAGAGGTCCCGAGTTCAATTCCCAGCAACCATACGATGGCTCACAACCATCTGATGCCCTCTTCTGGCATGCATGCATATATGTAGGCAGAACACTGTGTTTAATTAATTAATTAATTAATTAATTAAAAAGATTCACGTAGAAGTGTTACCTATTTGTCGCTTTAAAGTTACAATATACTAACAGGCAGCTTTGAAAGATGGAAACCTTAATTTGACTTCCTGGACACCCTGCTGTTAACACACAATTTAGGCTTAAGTATCTGACTCATTGGCTCTTGGCTTCTCATGGGCCAACATTGACATAGCCAAAACCTAGCTGATGGTTTAGTACTATGTCTTGAGAACTTTTCTAGTAACCATGTGAAAATATATAAATGATAGGTTATGAATAACGAAAATACCGGCATATTTTTAAGATGGCTACATGTATTTTGAACCCAGAATGAGTGTTCCTTCCCTACCAACTACTCTGGTGACATTTTGCAGTTTGTTATTATGTGTGTCTGACCTGCCCCCAACCTTGTACCCATATACACACTTTTTTTTTTTTTTGGTCCTTTTTTAGTTTTGAGAGGCAATATGACTCCATGGCTAATGTTAGAAGTTTGAACCAAACACCACAGTGACATAGCTGGGTCTCCGAAATTATTTGGCTTCTCTGCACTTCGCTAGCTCATTGGCAATTACTGTTAAATATTAGCCATTTAGGCCATTAAGGAACTATATGTAAGATAATGTTCTCAAAGTGCTTAACATAGATCATGGTACATAGCAACTGTTCATTAAATTCCTTGTATTCTTAGCCACGTCATGCAATTTTAATGAACCCACCTTGTGTTTAAACATTTAAAGAGTTTATTTTGGGAAAAAAGGACATTCCATAGGCACATGCCAGTATATTACTATTAAATCACTTATAAATATCTCATGACGAAATAAGGGGAAAACAGTGTTTACTATTAGCCCCAAAGCTCAAGCCTACATTTTATTATTTATCTTAGACCCTTAAAGGGCAGAATGAGCTCTTTTGGTACAGTGTAAGTGCATTAAGTCTATCAAAAGTTATACGATAGAGTCGATGACACGGTGGGGATAAATATGCACAGCCTACATGCAAGGGGACAAAACATGACAAAGTAGAAAAGGTTTTAGGGATGGGAAGGGGTTTCTGCAGGAAAAATAGTTAGAAGTCTGTTTGAAAGGTCTATATATTAATTATAGATCTTTATGACTGTTTCCATAAAGAAAAAAAAAAAAAGAAAAAGCAAAGAGACCCTTTGAAAGAGGACCGAGGGAGCAACAACAGAAAGAGGACATACCCATTCCCAAGGAACTTGATCCTCCCTAGAAAAAATCATTGGGATGATAGAAAAAAGGTTCTTTCCATGGTAAATCCACTTATTTGTTTGAGAATACTTGGAGTTGTGTCTCTGTTCTTCCTTACCTACATAAGGCATTCTCTGATTGACTTTAATAAAAATCTGATGGCTAATTAGCTGGGCAGGAAGTGGAAGGCAGGACTTCCTGGTAGGGAGAGAGGAACTCTGGCAAGAAAAGAGGGTTTGTTTGTTTTTTTGTTGTTGTTTGTTTGTTTTTGTTTTTGTTTTTTCTGCCAGGAGACATGACAGAAGACGGTTGTGACCATGTGCCTGGAGATATAATTAGCCACATGACCAGATGGGGCTATGTGGTCAGGTTCTCTTAGATGAGTTCGTTAAGAGTCTGCACAGCTAAGGCCTAAGCTCTGAAATATTAAAAGGTCTCTGTGTGTGGTTATTTGGGGAACTAGCTGGCCGAGGAACAACTGCCACCGTATTAATTCTCACCATTGATTAATACATAAAGAATATTAATAATATTTTACATGGAATAAATGCTGATCCTATAGTGCTTGCAATACACAGGGCTATGTTTTGTTTTTAATAAAGAACTTGACATTTTCCAAAACCCCATAAAATGAAACTCCAGAACCAGTAGAAGAAGCTGTGGATGTAGTGGTGACTTCTGGGAAATACTGCTGCCAAAGAGGGTTTCGGTTGAGGAAGAAAGTGCAAGGAGGCTTGTCAAGGCAAAACCAGTAACGCCTGTCACCAACTGTCTTGCGTAGGCAGACTAGCATCCACATCTCTTAATCCCTTACCCATGCACTTTTAAAATGTGACCACATTTGAAGATGGAGTCTGTACAGAGACTGTGGAGTTAACGTAAGATCATTAGAATGGGTCACAGTCCAACTTGACTGATATCTTTATTCAAAGGTGAAATTTAGAGGCAATTCAGTAATAAAGTTTGGATCCCAACATCCACATGACAAGCTGGGTAAGTGCCCTGAAGACACCTGTGACTGGGGCGCACAGGGGTTCAATCCTTCCTCCTATCACAAATAATTTTAGGGTACAATTTGGGTACAACTGTCACCCAGAGAAAATGCCAAGAAAACATAAAAATGGCCATCTATAAACCAGAGAGAAGGGCCTAGAATAGCTCTTCCCTTCATAGCCCTCAGGAGAAACAAAGAAAAACAAAAACAAAACAAAAAAACACACAAAAAAACAATTGATTTTAATTTCATAAAGACCAGAGACATTCTTTAACAAGACCAAAGGAAATTATTTTGGTTATTCTTGGCTGTTTTGTACATTGATTTTTTTTTTCATGGTGTGGTTTTGTGTGTGTGTGTGTGTGTGTGTGTGTGTGTGTGAACCTAAATATATTCAATATATTTTCAAGAGTCAACAAGTCTAGATTCTTCATATGACTTTATTTTCATTTTTTCCATCTTTATTAAATTAGGTATTTCTTATTTACATTTCAAATGTTATTCCCTTTCCCAGTTTCAGGCCAACATCCCCCTAGCCCCTCCCCCTCCCCTTCTATGTGGGTGTTCCCCTCCCAATTCTTCCCCCATTACCGCCCTCTCCCCAAGAAACCTGTTCACTGGGGGTCCAGCCTTCCCAGGACCAAGGTTTATTTTCATTTTTAAAAGCCCTAATCTCACTCATTTCTTTCTCCAGTTAAAATCTGAAATCATTTGAAGATTTTTCACAACTTTACATTCCGGTGGTGATGAGGAGTATAACAAATCTATAAGTTAATATCCAATATTGCCATCTTTGTTCTGTGATTCTAGAGAACCCTGAATAATACAGGCTCCTTCTCTATTTTATATGATGTATGTGTCCCTTCTGGTTGTTTCTGTTTTTGACCCAAGCTTGGGGTACACCAACATGAGGCTGCCCTCTTATTTCCTTTGCTTCGAATCACCATCATCTCTGAGACGGTCCACCTGTGACCATAGAGACCCATGCTGATCTGAAAAGAAACGGATAATCAGGGCAGCTGTGCTTTTCCTAGGTCCCAGTCATTGCTTTTATTCTACTGTAGAGACCCAAGCATCCATAGTTCTGAATACCTCTTATGTGCACTTCAGAACTTTTTAGTCTTAGTATCTCCAAGACTTTGTCCAAGTATTAGTTTGTCCAACAGGTAGGTCTGGGTGGGCTTCAATGTTACATAAGCACAGCCAGACAGGTCCCTACTGCCTGCTCCTGTTTGATTCTCCTCTTCCTCTTCTTACCTCCTTCCTGGGGGCTTCATTTTTGAACTTGAATCCTGAGAGGTTTTGATACGTGTGGCACCATTTATGACGATCCATAATAGTAGTACCCAGAAGTACCCAGAAGTCAACTCTCTTGGGTGAAGCTATTTTCCAATGGTGTTAGAAGGTGCTGAATATGGTCCTAATAGTCACTCACATAGTCCCTAGAGAACAGATACATTACCAGCCACATACTGCTCTACTCTTCTAGTTGGTCATTTTAGAAACCAAATGAGCACTGGCTTTGTAATGTATTGCTGTCTTGTCTCTCCCTTCTTTCCTTTTGTCCCATAGCCACCTGGACTTGTATGCTCTAATTAAATAGTAGTATATACTTTTCTGTTGTAGACTTTGGTTTCTTGTGATCCAGTCTAATATTTTGTAAACAGCTTTGCATCTTTGTAACGATTTACCATTGTCTCCAAGACACTTCACATTATTTGCAAACAAAATGTATTTAATATCATCATCATCATCGGGTTTCTTTTTTTTTTTTTTGATACAAAGTTTCTCTGTGTAGCCCAGGCTGTCCTGGAAATCTTCTGTAGACCAGGCTGGCCTTGAACTCAAGAAATCTGCCTGCCTCTGCCTCCAGAGTGCTGGAAGTAAAGGAATGTGCCACCATTGCCTGGCTCCCTCACATGATTTTATTCCTAAATGAAATAGTTAAGAATTTATTCCTGGAATTAAAGAGACTGCTTAGTGGTGAAGAGCACATATTGTGTTTTCAAAGGACCCGAGTTCAGTTCCCTGCATCAATGTTGGTGGTTAATAACTACCTATAACTTCAACTCCAGGGAATCCAATGTTCTTTTCTGGCCTCTGCAGGCACCTTTAGATACCCATGCACATATATAAACGTACTGAAAAATAAAAATAAAATCTATAAAGATTTTTTTCTGAAAGTTTTGTCTAAGTTTTTTTATTTCATGAACAATAATTTTTCTCCTTTAGTTCACATAAAGGCAGAACTATATTACGTTTAAAAATCTGGATGCCAATATGATTTTCATTCTCCTGTTTTTAAATCCGTTTAAAATATTAACTCTAGGTCACAGATTTCATCCTCACATGTGTGCCAAGGGTATCTCCTGGGAAGCTGAAATTAGAAAGGTATTTTGAATATTGCTGTATTTTGTATCTTGAATGCCCATAAAGTCCATGTGTTGGATCCCAGAGTAGTGTTATTCTGATGACAGAATATTTGACAGGGGGACCCTTCTAAGAAGTTCTTGTATCCTTGGGAGCATGCCTTGGGAGTTGTTATAGGGGGCAGTTCTGATGCTAAGGTCCTGTTCCACAATTGGTTCTTGATCTGTCAGTAAAGAAAGTCATAGGCCAATTTCTGGGTGAAAGGTACAGGAGGGACTTCTGGGTCCCTGGAGGAGGAGAGGAGACACAAGGAAGGAGAACAGGGTTTGCCATGCTTTGGAAAGAGAACTGGGCAACCATGTGAGATCTCAAAAACAGAGTGGCCACGGAGTGGCAGATGGTCAGGGGATTTTATCAACTGAAGTTTAGGGCAGGTGGGAGAGATGGAAATAAAGTGGTAAGAGTGAGCTCTCCAGGCAAGAGACAGTTGCACCCAATAATTGTGCCTGAAAGCAAGTTGTAATCAAGCAACTGTGTGTCTGTGTCTTTTGTCAGAGGATTCAAGGGAAGCCAGGTTGGGGACATGCAACAGGTTGTAATGCTGGCTTCTGATATAAGCAGTTTTCTCTCCTATGCTCCATCAGGATGTACTGCCTCACTGTAGCCCCCGAGCAACAAGGCTGTCCATGGACTGGACACACTACACACTGGGAGCCAAAATAAAACTTCTCTATACATTTGCTATCTTAGATATTTTGTTATAATGATGACAAATCAACTAATATGGGAATAAAAGATTTATTTGAGTGTAATACTTGGGAAAGATAAAATGAGGAGTAAATGAGTTGGTAATGCAAAGCATTCAGACGATGAGACAGATCTGATGCTTGTAAAACTGCAGAGAAAGGAAACAAGTTAGATAGGGAGTGCTCCGTATTGTGTTGTCTTGTCCAACCCAACAGAGTGCCCTGAAACAAGTTGCCCTTTACAGCAGTCTCATGTTGGGCAGAAATGAACAGCCCTGTGGTGAACTTAGTCCTTGGCAAGGGCTCTGCTCAACATATGAGGTAGAGCCTGAAGGTGCCAGTTGGAGGCTGTCAGCTGCTTATATTCTATGCAGATTAATAATAAGATCGATCCTTCCTTCTCTTCATTTTTGATTGTTCGAGTCTGTATGATACAATTAAAAATGTTCTTTTTCGGGGTTGGGGATTTAGCTCAGTGGTAGAGCGCTTGCCTAGGAAGCGCAAGGCCCTGGGTTCGATCCTCAGCTCCGAAAAAACAAAAAAAAAAATGTTCTTTTTCTTTTTCTGAAACAAACTCTTTTAAAATTACTCATCTATTTGTTTATTGCATTTAGATTTTTTATTTAATTTTTTCTAAATGTATTTTGATACTATTCTTTTCCTCCCCAACTCCTCCCAGATCTTTCATGCTTCCCTACCTACCTAACATCATGTTCTTTTTCTCTCTTTTGTAGAAAAAATACAAATGAACAAAACCAAGAATCAAAACAAACTAAAATGAAAATAGGTACCCAAACCAAAAAGCACACAAGGAAACACGAAGTACATTTTGTGTTGGCAAACCACTGTTGTTGAGAAGGACTGGCGTCCCAAAAATTAAATTAAACTAGCATAACTTATCACATATGTTAGGAATTTAAAAATTCCTAACAGAACACTGTGAAGGAGTATATGCTGCAGTTATGAAAACAGATTAAATGTCAATTTTCTGGAAAAAAAAACATATTGTACCGAAAGTAGTTTTAAAAAGAAATAGAATACCTAGAACATTAAAAGGAAGAACCTACCCATTCATGGTATGAGAACTTTGGGATTTTGGTTCTAAACAGTGGCCAAGAACAGATAATTAATGGATAATTTCACCCAGGGACATAGGCACAAGTGCAATTGGAGATATGATTTGAACTCAGCATTTCTAGCAGAGCACACACAGGAGAATAGCTGTCTTTCTTTTAGTTTTTAGAGTGTGTGAGTGTTGTGCCTACTAGATCAAGTTCTGGTCCAGAACCACTGAGTCTCTCAGGGTATGGATGGGAACGTTGACATTTATTATGGACTCAGTTACCCCCTATACCTCCCCAAATATGCTGAAATCCTAACCTCTATATCTGTGAATGAAGCCTTGTCTGGGAATAGATGATCAACTTAGAGTGAGGTCATTAGAGTTGTCGTTGAATCAGTATGACTTACGTTCTTGTTAAAAAGGACTACGTGGGCACAAACACAGTCACGTAGGAAGATGCTATGTGAAGAGGTAGGATTGAATTGGCAGAGGTAGATGCTATGCTTCCGACAATCACGAAACTGGGTAGAGTGCAGGGAGGAGATTCTCCTTTACAGCCTGGAGAAAGAAACAACTCCCTAAGCTTTGAGTTTAGAAATATGATTTCTAGAATTGTGAGATGACGCATATGCTTCTGCTATTCTTCATATGTGCTTCTTGATTATGGCAGTTATAGAAAACCAATAGCAAAGACAATGGTCTTTGTTCTGAGGAGAGATGAGATTCCTTTAGGTTTTCCGTAGGGCCGTGGCTCTAAGGCCAAACTGGTTGAAGGTGAGCTCTTGCTGATTTTCTTCTCTGTTAAGCTAAGCACTTTCCTAGAGCTCTAGGCCTGGGGGGAAGAATTGTCCAGACTATTGTTACTCTACTGCATGAGCTTCATTCAGTAGAGATCACGGTGAAGGCAATAAATGTCTCCACCCAGTGTCAGGCCTTAGTGGATGGAGGTCTCACCTTGGACTAATAGGCTTGGCTTGTGCCTAAACCTATCGTTTCCCCTCCTATATAAATCTGTGAAGCCAGAACAGTGACTCTCGGCTGTGATATGTGAAAGAGGAATATCCTCAGATTACAAACACCAAGGCTGCAGAAATCCCAGGATGGACTTCAGTATATATTAGCAAATTATATTAAGCACTTTAATTGCTTTAGCCATAGTCTCTTATATTCCAGGTTGTCCTCAAACTGGTGATGTAGCTGAGGATGAACCTGAGCTTCTGATTTGCAACCTTCAAATCCTGAGGGCTGAGAAGACAGTCATATACCACCATGCCTGGCTTTAGTGAACCCCGAGGTTCATGCATGATAGGAAAGTACATTGCCAGTAGAGCTACATTTAAGCCTTAAACTTTACACTTGCTATTAGCCAAAAGTTTGAGAAGCAATAAAAAGGCACTCTACACTTTAAACTTTTTTTAATTGTTTATTTTTAATTTTTTAAAAAATTAAAAATTTTTTTGTTGGATATTTTTTATTTACATTTCAAATGTTATTCCCTTTCCCGGTTTCCCAGACATAAGCCTCCTATCCCCTTCACCTCCCCTTCTTCTATAAGGGTGTTCCCCCTCCCCAACCATCCCCCCTTCCCGCCTCCCCACCCTGACATTCCCCTACACTGGGGGGGTCCAACCTTGGCAGGACCAAGGGCTTCTTCTCCCATTGGTGCTCAACAAGGCCTTCTTCTGCTACATATGCAGCTGGAGCCATGGGTCTGTCCATGTGTACTCTTTGGGTAGTGTTTAGTCCTTGGGAGCTCTGGTTGGTTGGTATTGTTGTTCTTATGGGGTTGCAAGCCCCTTCAGCTCTTTCAATCCTTTCTCTAATTCCTCCAATGGGGACCCCGTTCTCAGTTCAATGGTTTGCTGCTAGCATTCACCTCTGTATTTGCCACACTCTGGCTGAGCCTCTCAGGTGACAGCTATATCAGGATCCTGTCAGCAAGCACTTCTTGGCTTCATTAATATTATCTAGTTTTGGTATATATATCATCCAATATTCTGGAACTGTAGTTATAAATTGTTGTTAACTACTATGTGGTTTAGAAATACAGTTCTGGAAGAGTAGCCAGTGCCCTTAACCACTGAGTCATCTCTACAGTCCTGGTAACTTTTTATTTTAAAATAATTATTCATGCGTAGGAAATTGCTTTTCCATTTGTTCTGAAACTTCAAATAAAGTAGTTGGAGTTTGTGTTTGTTTACTTAGGCTCTCCTAACAACGTAGCACGAACTGCAGCTAAGACAACAGGAATGTGTTGTCTTAAAACTTAAAAATGTGTTTGCAGGCTAGAAGTCCAAGCTTGAGGCAGGAGCCAGCATTATTCTTTTGGAGGAAGAATTTGTTGTCTGGGTTCTTGTGGTTTGCTAGTTTTGACCATTTCCTATTGAAGAGAGGTTTAGGCTACTGGGACACAATCTTCAAGAATAATCTATATTGATTTTGTTTAAAAATTAAGTTCATAGCTGCAGGAGAAAAAAGTTCTTGAAAAATACTTTATTGAAAAGTGTAAATTATGATGGATATGCCCTCCCCTCAAAACACAGATATACACTTGCCTGAACCTACTCACATGAGTTTTATACAAGGCAGGGCTCAGTCTGCTCAGGAGCTAGGTAAAGCACAGGCTCAAGGGCTATGGAAAAGGTGTTCTTGGTCCCCATCTGTTGTGGTAAAATTAAAAAGGCACACGACCTGGTCCCCAGAGTTCCCACTCCCTGCGAATCTGTACGCTCTAGCTGTTTCTCTGTTACCGCTTTCACGCACTGTCCCCTTGGTGGTTGTTACCATGCCTGAGACTCACATCAAGTTCTGCCGGCCGTGCTAGCTCGGCCCCACGACACGCTAGCCCCAAGCATTCTATAGCCCAGCACGGCTTCCTGTCACAAACTCTGTTCACATTCCCAACACCCAGTGACATCATTACTCAGCAAACTGGAACCCACCAACCAGATTTATGTGTTAAATGCTCAATGTACATCCACACAATCAACTTACAACCACTTGATAAGATACAATTGCCCACCTAGATAAGATAGTTTGCTCATCTAGACACACAAAATCCTGTCCACATCCATCCCTTAAGAATATTAATAACAACCTGTAACTATGTAAGGATGCATGTCTGTTCCTATGTTGCCTCTCCTTCTGCTGCTCTCCTCGCTCTGCTCTACTGCTGCTCTCCTCGCTCCGCTCAGGCCTCCTCTCCTCTCTAAAACTTTTCTCCCGCCCATCCTCCCTTCTTGTCCAATAACAGGCCTCGTTCTGTCATGTTCCAGCCTTTATTTGCATAATGACATCAACCTACACCCGTCTTCTTGCATTTGAAAGCTGATGATAAGGCTGAATAGAAAAGATGTCCTGTACAACCTTGTTGTGACTTCCCATACTCTCTCGCCTGCCTTTGAACCTTCTGCGTATAGTACAGTCAGTTCTTAGGATTTGCCTGCCTCCGTCCAGCAATGCTGGGCCATGACAGTTTTTATGAAGGGACTGGGGAATCAAACTCAGTTCATCAAGTTTGTTGAGTGAGTGCTCTTGGAGTTAGTTGGCTCCCTAGTCCCTTCATGGAACTCTTAAGACCCCTATGTTAGGGTGGTTTTATAAAAATCTCGATTACTTCTTAAATTACATTTTCACCTATGCGTTTGGTGTGCATGCACTTGAATGGAGGTCAGAGGACAACCTGTGGGAGCCAATTCTTGCCTTCCACCCTGTGGAAGATCAAACTCAGGTCGTCAGGATTGGTGGTGGGCAATTTTATCCACGGAGCCATTCTACCAGCCCCTTCAAAGTTACCTTTTAACGCGTGGGGTTACGGTAACATGCAGTCTACTTAGAATAAGAAGCACAAGTTGCTAATAGCATTCTACTCTTAAGCTCCTGGAAAGATGGTTGTAGGAGAAAAGATTTGACAGAATATTCTCTGGGGCTCAATGTCTCTCAGTGCGGAGAGAGGATCAGGAGTAATTAAACAGACCCAGTGATAAGTACAATGATCTGAGCTACTTAACATTTCTCGATTACGATTATTCCACCTCGATTACAATGCAATTTAATTATTACTAATCAAGTGTCTAAAGGAGACCAAGTATGGATCATGGGCTTCTTCATATTTTTAAATTATTCTTGCCCTGTTTCAGTTCCAAACATAATCCTTTTTCCTACTTCTCACTTCTTGACCTAATCTTGTCTCTTTACTTACATAATTAAACTGTACTCTACTGCTTTGTAAAACCTTCACAGAGCTGCCCTAGTATCTGTAATTGATCCAAGTCAGTAGTTTTTCACTTTTGTCACAGGGAAGAATTCCCTGGGGGGAGCGCTCTCTCTCTCTCTCTCTCACTCTCTCTCTCTCTCTCTCATTCCCCTTTCCTTTTTCCCCTTTCCCTCTCTGTCTTTCTCAGAAATGCAAATATATAATATTTATAACATAAATATTATAAACAGAGAAAAATAAATGCAGATTAAAATATTCATAGACTATATATGCTGGGCAGGCCTCCAGTACTAAACTGCAATTCTACTTCTAAGAAGTTATTTTGAAAACGCTGAAGACCAAGTCATTTTCAAGGTTAACTAAATTACCAACTGTGAAGATGAGGGTCAGTTTGTTCTTTTACAAAATTCTTACTATGTGTATATTTAAGAATATTGTTTCTCTCTCAGTTATGATTGTACTCTTCATATTTTCTGTTATCAATGGTCAATCTTGGTCTGAAAATATAGTATGATACAATATAATAAGGTGGGAGAAAGGTGGGAGGGGAGAGGGGGGAAAACAAAGAGGCTCACATAACTTTAATTAAAATACACTGTTATAATGTTATGTTTCATCCTTAGTTGTTAATTTTACTATGTCTACTTTATAAATTAAACTCAAGGCCAGTCTATGTAGGTATGAATACTATACATGGTTTTAAGCAGTCAATGGGGGCTTGAAATATACACATTTTTCTCTCTCTCTCTCTTTTTATTTTTGATAGGTGAGAGCTCACAGAACCATAGCTGTATTAGTCAAGTTTCTCCAGAGAAACAGAGTTACTAGGACACATGTACCCTGTGCATCTATAAAGGGCATTGCTTTGTGTGGTCATAGAGAGAAGTCTCATAACCTGAAGGAAAATTGGAAAATGATTCCATCAGCCTGATGGCCAGAAAAGGATATATTATTAGTGATATGACTCTGAGTCCCCAACACCCAAATCAGATGTACTAATTTTCACCAGTAGAAGACAGATGTTCCCAATCAAGTACAGAGCAAATCTAATCCTCCTCTGCCTTTTAAACCCAGTTCGGGGCCTCCAAATCGGTGAGGACAGCCACATTAGTAAGGCTGATCTGTTTCACTCGGTTGGCAGGTTTCGATGCTAATCCTGCTAGAGAGACTCTGGTAGACCAGAAACAATATTTTACCATCTATCTGAGCAGCTCCAAACCCAATCGAGTTGACATCATAACATTTACTGTCCAAGGAGCTGAAACATGACGACCATTTCTTCTCATTTGTTTGTGTAAATTGGCTGCAAGGGATTGGACTCACCCAGCCCACAAGGCTGAGAACCATTAAGAAAATGTCTACTTACTAACCTCAAGATGTTTGGAATATTCTAGAAAATAAATGAAAGGCCCTCTTCCTTTTATTTTGAATGGCATAACAGAGCAAGCCCACGGATCATTAAAACAGCCACAATCTAGTGGGTGTGCTTCTGCTCCGAAGTCACGAAGTCAAGGTTAACTCCTGTGGTGGTCCTTAAATTGGTTAAATATTTATGCAAGCACGTGAAACGTAATTAGTTTAACTTTCACAAAAGTCAAATTGTTAGAACTGTTGTTCTCTGACTTGAAGAAGTAAAGAGAAAAGCATTATTTTACACTTAAGTGTATTCTTCTTCAGGTCTGATGATTTTTGTTAATTATTTTTATTGTGCATGTGGCTGTATGATGAGTACGTGAATATGTGGGACACAGCCTGCTTGTGGACATCAGAGGGCGACTTTTGCTTCTCTCTTTCCACAGGTTCGAGCTCAGACGGCCAGGTTTGCAAAGCAAACATTTTTATTACTGAGCTATGCTGTTAATTACATTTAGTTATCATTTCCCATCGTAAGGGGCGATGAACTTGGCCATTTAAAGTAACAAATAGTTCTCAAGTGCTTTCTAGCACCGTTGCTCATTCTATTACAGCTTTTGAGCAATGGGGGAAAAATGCAACTCTACTGTTATCCCAAAAGAAGTCATCACGTTAGTAAATTATGAACTAATTTCCTAATTCGAACAATCTATCTCACACATTTGTGTTTAGAAAGACCCAAAGCAGGAAGAGAATCTGGTGGTTTTATGAACACAGAGGGAGAGGAGAGTTAGAAATACAATGTCCACAGAAGCTTCAAAGGCACCAGAAAGACTGGGGTGTGAGTGAGTGAGTGAGTGAGTGTGTTTGTGTGTGTGTGTGTGTGTGTGTGTATGTGTTTGTGTGTGTTTGTGTGTTGTGTGTTTGTGTGTATGTGTTTGTGTGTATGTGTTTGTGTGTGTGTTTGTGTGTTTGTGTGTGTGTTTGTGTGTTTGTGTGTGTTTGTGTGTTTGTGTGTCTGTGTGTGTCTGTGTGTGTGTGTCTGTGTGTGTGTGTTTGTATGTGTGTGTGTTTGTGTGTGTGTGTGTGTGTGTGTTTGTGTGTGTGTCTGTGTGTGTTTTCCTGCTGCTTTATCCATGGGAGCCAGGAAAGAGGTATTTATCAACCATTTTTCTATTCTCTAAGGAGAAGTGCTGGGACAGCCTATCAGAGGTAGAAAAACAAGAGAAGATAAGATCTTAACTGTGGTCACGAGAGCAGACACTTGCTCCTAACCTCAAAAGCAGGGGAAGTGGCATAGCTTCAGTGTTGCTCTTAAAAGTTGAAGTTTTACCCAAGGCTGGGACAATGTACACGTCTCGCAAGACCTTTGATTATAAGCGACAATTTTGACCAGAAGTGTATTGGACTAAAAATAAGCCCCATCCTCTAATACTTTCAAAAACCTGTTGAGAAGAAAATTTCCCCAAGTCTTGAACTTCAAAGCTCTCTGCTTCCAGTCTGGCTGGGGAGGCTGTAGGGATGAAGGCAGCACAGGAAAGCAAGCGGTAATGGGTACATATGGTTTGAAAAAAATACCACAGTTTCATACCTTCTGCATATACTGATGAGATGCACAAATCTCGCCAATGCTGGAAAGGAAATGTGCATTTGTGTCAGCTTTTCCACCACACCTTATAAGGAAAGAAAAGATTATTTGCTTCCAGTCCTGGAGGCTTCGGTCCGTGATTTGCTTCGCTCCATTGTTTTGGGATTATAGCAAGGCATTATGTCATGGTGGTCATGTATGGCCCAGCAAAAATCCTGTTGCTTCAGGGCCAGGAAGTGAACAAGATTAAGGAGAAGAGGCTGGGTTCCTATGACCTGTTTTGAAGCACAGCCCCAAGGCCTGGAGACCTTCTACTGGGTTCCACTTCCAAAAGTTCTACCACCTTCTAAAGTTGGAAGTGGCTTTTAACACAAGGACCTCTGGTCTGGGGGACATTTAGATCCAAACAAGAGCAGAATCATATTACACCTCTCTCAATTCCCTACTTTTGGGATCTAGGGTATGTAAATCATCATTATATATCTAAAACTTTCTCTGCAAATTATAGCATCTTCCAGAAAGCAAAACTAGGATCAACAGGTACAAATTATAAGGATGTAAGATTACTTTTGCCATACACCGAAACTTTTTTGTGTCTGAGGAGGTGGCTCAGTGGTTAGAGCACTTGCTTCTGTTGCAGAGGACCCAGATTTCCCGACACACACACAGGAGTTCATGATTATCTAAAAGTCCAGTTTTGGGGGGATCCAATGCTGTCTTCTGGCTCCTGAGGGAATCAGACATGCATGTAGCACACATACATACATACGTACATACATACAAGCAAAAAGACTTATACACATAAAAAGTAAAAGTAAATTTAAAAATATTTGTAAAGAAACTTTCTTAGATCCCAAGGCACCCTATAATTTAGTAGACTGCCTCCCAGGGTTAGGTCTAGATAATAAGACATGGATAAGTTTAAAGTCAAACCAAGACTTAGTGATAATCTGGTGAGGATGTCTCTAGAACATTATGGGACTACAGAAACGAATAAAAAACAGCAGCGGGTGATCACGTTAGAGCACGGACTTTCAAGTGAGAGAATAGAGTTTGAGTGATTTGTAAACTGGAGGGCCCATCATGCTGTTCGGCAGGGTTTTCTTAAGGACTCTATTAGTGCTTTTGAAAACGGAGGCTGGGGCTGTCGCTCAGTGATCACTGTTAACCTGGAATTCCTAAAGCCTTGGATTCCATCCTCGCACTACAACAAAAACAAACAAACAAACAAACAAACAAACCGATTCCATGTATCGCCCAGTTTGTATTCTTATATTTCTTTCCATATGTTCACACAGTGCTCTTTACTTCAAACCAGCCAATGTGCTCTGGCTAGTTATCACGTCACTTGTACCAGACTGCAAGGTGTTTCCATGGTAGACTGACTTCCTCTGCAGACCTGACTGAAAGCTCATATGTCATTTCACCCACGAACCTTTCATTCTCTGTTCTTGAATGACTTAATGCATTGCATAAAACGCAACACATTTCGTTTAACTCATTAAGAGTTATTTAAAAACCAAGAACAAAGTTTATTCCTTAACAAAACAGAGGATGCTGCAGGTAAACTGGAGCTTTCCTTCTCAAAGCTGAGGGTGGTTCACGTTAGAGTAACGGGGGAGCGGAAGAAGTTCTTGTCAGGCCCTTTTGAGTCATTAAGATGGGAAACTGATCATTTCAGACAGATGACATACTCATCTTGCACACTTGCTCCTTGCCTGATGCTGAGGCCCCTCGTGACTTAGCTCCGAGGCCACACCGCAGCTGGCTCCACTCTCATCCTGCCCATTCCTACGACTGGCTCTGCTAAGCTACCCAACAACTGTCTCTCCGGAGAACAACTGGAGCTACTGCGCATGCTCCGACAACCTCCCCAGCGCCTACTTTCTCCTCCCACCTGAGTCCTTGTGGATGGAAAACACCAGACAGCCTTAATGTTTTAAAACTAGCCAGATATCACAACTTGCTGGGCAAAGAATATCCTGCCCCATCCTCCTTAGCCTCCGCAGGCTACAAACTTTCAGTCCTATTTGCTCCACTGCTGGGTCTGAGACCCCAATCCTCTCTGTGTCCCCTTCTCTTCCTGTCTGGCCCGGAAATCCTGCCTTATCCTTCGACCAGCGGTTAACTTCGGCCATCTTTATTGACCCAATCAAGAAACAATTAGGGAACTGGATTTTAGTTATCAGCTCCTCCCCCTACACATCTTCATGAATTGTTCTAGATGTTCAGAAAGCACAACTCATATAAACAGGAAAATAAACGTATGCTAAACGGTCTTCCAGCAACTTAGTCCGTGTTGGTGTCAGATTGGTTGGTATTGATACCACCACGTTGGTATCAATAACAGAGACAAAACGGTGATTATGAGGGAAATAAAAGATATTTAAGGGGAAAACCATGGGCTGTAACATTCGAGTTTGGAGCTTGGGTGATGGTTTGGTTGGTAAAGTTCATGTTAGGCAATCACGAGGACCTACATTTTGAACTCAGCAACCTTGTAAAACTTGACTGGTGCAGCATGTCTATAAATCTAGGGCTGGGAGGCAGAGACAAATGATTCTCAGTCAGCCTACTCAATCAGTGGGTTCCGACTTCAGTATGAGATCCCGTTTCAAAAATAGAATGTGGAGAATGACTTAGAAAGACATCAATGCAGACACCCCTGGCGTCCGCTGGCACATGTTTGCACACATCTATGTAAACACTTACACAAACCAACCCTATACACATGCACACCCAGAACACTGATATTTGAATATGTATACATTCTGTGTGTATACATAAGTTCTTAACATGTATGGCAGATACTAATTTCAAATGAAATAAGGACTTAGTTATGAAAGGGTATAGAAGACTTGCTTTGAAAGGAAATGAAGTTGTCCTTTGGGCCTGTTTTATTATCTACATTTAAAGAGGCTACAGAATTTCTTTTAGTCCCTCCTCTTTTTTTCTCCCTTTCTTTCTACTCCTTTATGTGCCTGTTGAGACCCTGTTTTCCCTTTCTTTCAGTTGCTTTCATATAAACACACAAAGATGTCCGAGTACTGGGCAAGTCTACAGAAGAAAGAAGTATAGCTCAGAAATACATTTTTACAAGTGATTAAAAGATGGCAGAGGAAGTAGGTCTCTCTCTCTCTCTCTCTCTCTCTCTCTCTCTCTGTCTCTCTCTCTCTGCGTGTGTATGTGTGTGTGTGTGTGTGTATAGAAGGCCTGTGGAGGCATAATCACAAGATCTGAAAATGCAGTGGACAAGTGAGTCAAGAATGAGGTGAAGGCAAAGAAGCCTACAGCCTTTCAGTCATCTTGATAGTTTGTCAATTAAAGTCCTCCTGCCCCTCAATGTCCTCACGCCTTTCTGTGTTTCCCTTATCCATTAGGCTTTATCGAGGTTTACCTTTTAATTATTTGTAAAGAGTAAAAGCAATGACCCAGCACACAGAATTAAACACTACTATTGATCCTCTAATAAAATATGCCCTGTGCCAATGTCTAAAGGTTGTCATTTTACCTGTGATTCTCTGTGTGTATTTGGAGCCTGGTGGGTGGGAGGCGTTACAGATGTTTCACTGTGTGAGACTCATCTCTTCATTCAAAGCTGCTTCCTTCTTCCTGTTCCCACTCCCAACATGAAAGCCCAGTTTCCTTCCCTTCCTGGTTTCCCCACCCATACCTACCTCTGCACTTTTTTTAAACTACTAAAACACCTCTCCCCTATCCCTTTTTCACTTGTCACATATACTGTCTTCAAGTGGTTGTAGCACTGAAGATGACATCTGCCTTTAGCAAAGAAAAGAAATCTTTTATGAAAAGATCCACTCTTTCTAGATGAATTTTAAGTATTTGGTTTTCGTTACTGGGAAATACCACATGTTGGCCTTAGAGCTAATGCCCTCCCTGTTGGTTAGAGATTTTAAGCATGGTTCTATAATCTAAGCATATATTTCCTTATCGCTCCCCAAAAGAAATGTGGATGTCAATGTTTTTGAAGACTGCATGAGCATCTAGGTGAGATTTGAGATGGCTCCTCCCTCCCTGCCTATCACCCCATGCTTTGTATTTCATCTGTGGAAACCTGACATTATCCTTGGCTGTCAAGTGTCAGGCCCAATCACAGCACTTCTGAGATTCCTTCTGTCAGGCACCCATCCAGGACTCGAAAGCTAGATTATTATTCATGATAAGAAAGCTAGTAATGGTCTGAAGAATCTAAGAAGGATCCCCCTTCCCCTGTCTCTTTTGCTGCCAAACTGAATCCTGATGAAAATACTAGCTTCATAAATTCAGCACCAGAAATATGCTATATTTCACTTCTCTTTAAATCAAACTTTGCCATCTTCCCCATTCACTGAATAATTTAGAAATCTATGACCTTTTATTGGACATTAGATGTGTGAGTATTTTATAATCAGGATATTCTTTTATGTTTTGCTCACAGTTTTTCTATTACTAGGCTAAAAGTAATATCCTTGAATGTGTAATTTCTTTTAAAAATATAAATTATATAGAATCAGAATTAATATTCAAAGAATAACTTTTGCTTTGTGCCGTTGGACTTCTGGGGAGATTCACTTGAAACTCTCATTCATTCTTAGCACAGCTGCCCCTTGTGTGGTGATTTGAATAGGAATGGCTACCACGGACTCATGTGTGTGAATGTCTGGCCCACAGGGAACAGCACTGTGAGAAGGTGTGGCCTAATTGAAGTAGGTGTGGCCTTGTTGGAGGAAGTATGTCATTGTGGAGGCAGACTCTGTGGTCTCATAAGCCTAAGCTATGCACAGTGTAACACGTGTCTTTCAGTTCCCTGCGCATCAAGATGTAAGACTCTCAGTTCCTTCTCCAACACCATATCTACCTGCATGCCACTACGTTTCCTGCCATGATGATAATGGACTAAACCTCTGAACCTATAAACCAACCCCAATTAAATGTTTTCCTTTTTAAGAGTTGCTGATCCCCCTTCCCCTCAGCTCCATTCTCTTTCCCTTCCTAGAAGGCTAGCCTGGCCCCAGGAAAATCTAGGTTAGACCCTGCCCTGCCTATCCCCTGCCTGTCTGATCCACCTGGGGCATATCCAGCAGAGGGGAGCTACCCTATGTCCCATAAGCTCCATTGTAAGTTCCACCATTCTGCATCCCTTCCCTAGGAGGCCTGCAGGATCCCAGAGACACTCAATTCCACCTGGGACACAGCCAGAAGAAGGGAGAAGCTTGCTGTTCCCTGAGCTCCATTGTTAGGCCCAAGGTTCTGCTTGATTCCCTGAGGAGTCCCGTCAGCATCAGGAATATTCAGGCAGTACCAGGCACAGTCAGATAGCCAAAGGCCAACGCAAGAACATGACCAACAAGAGTCAGGGCACTATGGCAACACTAGAGCTCAGCTATTCTATCAGAGCAAACCCTGCATATCCTAACACAGCCAAAGCACAAGAAGATGACCTTAAATCCAATCTTATACAGATGATATAGGTCTTTAAAGGGAAAATGAATAAATCGCTTAAAGAAATGTAGGAAAATACAATCAGGTGAAAGAAATAAATAAAGCTGTTTAAGACCTGAAAATGGAAATAGAAACAACAAAGAAAACACAAACTGGGGCAATCCTGAAGATGGAAAACCTAGGGAAGAGAACAGGAACTACAGACGCAGGCATCACCAACAGAATACAAAAGATGGAAGAGAGAACTTTAGGCAATAGGAGATATGGTTGAACAAATTAATACATACTCAAAGGAAATGTTAAGTCTAAAAACTGTCTGACATAGAACATGTAAGAAATATGAAACATGATGAAAAGACTAAAACTAAAGAATAATAGCAATAGAAGAAGGAGAAGACTTTCAGCCCAGAATATATTTTTAAAAAAACTATAGAAGAAAATTTCCCCAACTAAAAGAAAAAGATGTCTGTAAAGATATAAGAAGCTTATGGAATGCCAAATAGATTGGACCAGAATAATTAAAGCACTAAATATATGGGAAAAAATAATATTCAAAGCTACAAAGGAAAATGGCCAAGAAACATATAAAGACAGACCTTTCAAAATTACACCTGACTTCTCAACAGAGACTCTAAAAGCCAGAAGGGCCTGGGCAGATATCTTGCAGGCCTGAAGAGACCAAGTATGTCAGCTTATACTACTAGACCCAGCAAAACTTTTAACAATCAAAGATAGAGAAATCAAGATATTCAAAGTCAAAAGCAAATTAAAAAATATCTATCTACAAGTCCAACCCTACAGAAAAATAATAGAAGGAAAATTCCAACACAAGGAGGTTAACTATACCCAAGAAATCATAGAATATAAATAATCACACACCAGCAAAAACAAAGTAAGAGAAGTGCAAGCGTGTGCGCGCGCGCGCACACACACACACACACACACACACACACACACACACACTCTCACTCACTAACACTATAAGAATTAACAGTCATTGGTCATTAATACCTCGCAACATCAATGGACTCAATTCCCCAATAAAAAGACACAGGCTAATAGACTGGATACATAAATAGGATCCACCATTCTATTGCATACAAGAAACACACCTCAGCAACAAAGATAGAAACTACTCAGAGTAAAGGCCTGGAAAAAGATTTTCCAAGCCAACAGACCCAAGAAGCAAGATGAAATAGCCATTTTTATATCTAAAATAATAGATTTTCAGCCAAAAGTAACCAAAAGAGATGGTGGAGGACACTTCATATTTATCAAAGAAAAAAAAATCCATCAAGATGACATCTCAGTTCTGAACATCTATGCCTCAAATGCAAAGGCACCCACATTTGTAAAAGAAACATTGCTAAAGCTAAATCACACACTGAGCTCCATACATTAATAGTGGGAAATGTCAACACCCTTCTCTTACCAATGGGCAGATCATCAAGTCAGAAACTAAACAGAGGAATAATGAAACAAACAGATGTAGTGAATCAAATAGACCTAACGAATATCTATAGAACATTTCACCCAAACACAAAAATGTCCTCTTCTTAGCATCTCACAGAACCTTCTCCCAAACTGACCATGTACAAAGTAAGCCTCAACAGATACAAGAAAATTGAAACAATCCCCTGTATCTTATCAGACCACCATGGATGAAAGCTGGACCTCAGCATCAACAAAACAAAAGAAAGTCTACAAACTCATGGAAACTGATCAACTCTCGACTGAATGACAACTGGGTCATGAAAGAAATAAACAAGTTGAAGACTTTCTAGAATTCAGTGAAAATGAAGTTGCAACATATCCAAAGTTATGCGACACAATGAAAGCAGTGCTAAGAAAAAAGTTCATTGCACTAGGTGCCTTCATAAGCAATGAGAGAGTTCTCATACCAGCAATTTTAAAGTATACCTAAAAGCTCTACAAAAAATAGAAGCAATCATACCCAAGAGGAATAGACAGCAGGAAATAATCAAACCCAGGGTTGAAATAAGTTAGAAACAAAGAGAGTGACACAAAGAATCAATGAAACCAAGAGCTGGTTCTTTGCAAAAATCAACAGGATAGATAAACTCTTAGTCAACTTAACTAAAAGGCAGAGAAACAGTATCCAAATTAACAAAATCAGAAATGAAAGGGGGAGCACATAATAGACACTGAAGAAATTCAAAGGATCATTAGGCCTTACTTCAAAAGGCTGTACTCCACAAAATTGGAAAAATCTAAACGAAATGGACAATGTTCTAATAGATTCCTCTTACCAAGTTAAATCGAGGTTAGGTAAACAAACTAAATATTCCTATAACCCCTAAGACAATAGAACCAGTCATCAAAAGTCTCCCAACTGGGGCTGGTGGGGGGAAGCCCAGGGCTAGATGCACAGAATATTATGAGACTTTCAAAGAATAGCTAATACCAATACTCTTCAAATTATTCCACAAATTAGAAACAGAAGGAATGTTGTCAAACTCATTCTATGAGGCCAGAGTCACCCTGATGCATAAAACACATAAAGACTCGACCAAGAGAGTTTCAGACTAATTCTCCTTATAAACATTTAAGCAAAAATACTCAATAAAATACTTGCAAACTGAATCCAAAAACACATGAAAAAGATCATCCATCAAGTTGGCTTCATCTCAGAGATACAAGGATAGTCCAATGTGTAAAATTCTGTCATTGTAACCCACTATGTAAACAAACAGAAAGAAAAAAACACCACACAATCATCTCATTAGACACTGAGAAAAACCTTTGACAAAAGTCCACACCCTGATAAAAGTCTTGGGGAGATTAGGGATACAAGTCTCTAACCACAATAAAGATAATACACAGCTAGCAGATAGCCAACACCAAATTAAACAGAGAGAAACTTAAAGCAATTCCACTAAAATCATGGACAAGACAAGGATGTCCACTCTCTCCACAGTCACATACTATAGTACTTGAAGTTCTAGATAGTACAGTAAAACAACTAAAGGAGATCAAGGGGATACAAGTTGGAAAGGAAGAAGTCAAAGTATTGGTGTTCTCAGATGATATAAGTGATAATTGGCCACTAAAATTCTGCCAGAGAACTCCTACAGGACACAACTTCTTAAACTAAATACTGCTAGTTCAGGCACTAATATCAACAAAGTAGCTGGATACAAAACCAACTAGAAATAATCAGTAGCCCTTCTTTATATGAACGATAAATGGGTTGGGAAAGAAATTAGGGAAACAACACCTTTCATACTATCCACAGAAAATATTAAATATATTGGTGTAACTCTAAGCAAGTGAAAGACCTGTATGACAAGAACTTCAAGTCTCTGAAGAAGAAACTGAAAAAGATATCTGAAGATGGAAAGATCTCCCATTCTCATGGATCCGTAGGATTCACATAGTGAAAAAGTGGCTGTCTTACCAAAAGCAATCTATAGAATCAATGCAATTCCCACCAAAATTTGAACACATTATTTTACAGACCTTGAAAGAGCAACTCTCAACTTCATATGAAAAAGCAAAAAAACCCAGGATAGCTGAAACAATCCTGAACAATAAAAGAACTTCTGGAGGAATCACCATCCCTGATCTCAAGCTGTACTATAGAGAAATAGTAATAAAAACTGCAGGTTGGCGACATAAAAACAGACACATTGATCTCTAGGATAGAATCAAAGTTCCTGAGATAAACCCACACACCTGTGGACAGTTGATTTTTGACAAAGAAGTCAAAACCATAAAATGGGGAAAAAAGAAAGCATCTTCAACCAATAGCACTGATCTCACTGGATGTCTGCATGTAGAAGAATGCAAATAGGCCCATATCTATCACCCTGCACAAAACTCAAGTCCAACTGGATCAAAGTCCTCAATATAGGACTAAATCTAATAGAAGAGAACCTGAGGAATAGCCTTGAACTCGTTGGTACAGGACAAACTTCTTAAACCAAATACTGCTAGTTCAGGCACTAATATCAACAATTAATAAATGGGACCTCATGGAATTGAAAAACCTGTGTAAGGCAAAGGACACTACCAATAGGACAAAACAGTGGCCTATAGAATAGGAAAAGCTCTTCACTAAATTGTACATCTGAGAAAGGGCTAATATACAAACTATGTATAAATTACTCAAGAAATTAAGCCCCATCAACCCAAACAACCCAAATGAAAAATGGGATACAGAGTTAAACAGGGAATTCTCAACAGAGCAATCTCAGATGGCCAGGGAGCACCTAAGGAAATGTTCCACATCTTTAGTCACCAGGGATATACAAATCAAAACTCTGAGATACCAATCAGAATGGCTAAGATAAAAAACTCAAGTGACATTCTGGCAAGGATATGGAGCAAGGGGAACACGCCTCCATTGCTGATGGGAGTGCAAACTGGTACAGCCACATTGGAAATCAATTTAGCGGCTTCTCAGAAAATTGGGGATAGTTCTACCTCAAGACCCAGCTTTATCACTCCTAGGCATATACCCAAAAGAGGCTCCACCATCCCACCAGGACACTTTCTCAGTTTTCTTCATAGCAGCTTTCGTCATAATAGCGAGAAACTAGAAACAACCCAAACGTTCCTCAACTGAAGAATGGGTAGAGAACAATGTGGTAAATGCATACAATGGAATACTACTCGGTTATTAAAAAGAAGGGCATCGTGAAATTTGCAGGCAAGTGGATGGAACTATAATATATCATCCTGAATGAGGTAATACAGACGCAGAAAAAAAAACACATTGTATGTAGTCCCTTTTGTGTGGATATTAGCGGTAAAGTACAAGATAACCGCGCTACAATCCACAGAAGCTATGTAACAGGGAGGGTCCGTGGGAGTATGCTTCAGTTTCACTCAGAAGGGAAATAAAATAGACATAGGAACTGGATGTAGAGAGGGAATGGAATGGGAGAGGGGAACAGGGTGTGAATCAGGTGTGGGGAGAATGGGTGTCAGGGGTAAGAGAACTGAGAGAGAGAAGGGAAGTCAGTGGGGGGGGCATATGGGGGTTTGAATATGATTGGCTTAGTGAGTGGCACTATTTGGAGGTGTGGCCTTGTTGGAGGAAGTGTGTCACTGTGGGCGTGGCTTTAAGACTCTCGTCCTAGCTACCTGGAAGCCAGTCTTCTAGCTGCCTTTGGAACAAGAGGTGGAACTCCTGGCAACAATGTCTTCCATATCCCTACTAAGATAGCCCCTTAATCCCCACTTAAAGCATTCCACTGCTTTCCAAATTCAAAGTCCCAAAATCTACAATCTTTTAAACAAAAGCAAGGTCAGGCCTATCACAGCAATACCCTAGTCTGTCTTAGTTAGGGTTTTACTGCTGTGAACAGACACCATGACCAAGGCAACTCTTATAAGGATGACATTTAACTGGGCTGGCTTACAGGTTCAGGGTTTCAGTCCATTATCATGGAGGCAGGAGCATGGCAGCATCCAGGTAGAGGTGATCCTGGAGGAGCTGAGAGTTCTACCTCTTGTTCTAAAGGCAGCTAGGAAAAGACTGGCTTCTAACAGCTAAAGACAAGGGTCTTAAAGTCCATGCCCACAGTGACAAATTCCTCCAACAAGGCCGCACTTCCAAATAGTGTCTCTCCTTGGGCAAAGCATATACAAACCACCACAGGGAACATCTCTGAGACAAGCCAGAGATCTGGTACAGGGAGGCTCCTGGGGAGCTATGGGGAAGACCCTATCTGAGACTCCTAGCAGTGGGAGAGATGGTGCCTCAAGTGGTCACCTCCAGTAGCCAGACAGGACTTCCAGTGGAGGGAGGTGGACACCGACCCACCCAGATTTGCCCTATATTTAAGCTGTGCAGAAATAAAGATAGAGCAGAGATTGAGGGACTGTCCAACTAATGACTGGCCCAAATTGAGACCTATCCCATGGGAGAGAGCCAACCCGACACTATTAATGATCCTGTGCTATGGTTGCAGACCGGAGCCTAGCACAGCTCTCATCTGAGAGGCTTCATCTAGCAGCTGGTGGGAACAGATACAGAGACTCACAGACAAACGTTAGGTGGAGCTCAGGGAGTCTTGTGGAAGAGTCTAGGGAGGGATTGAAGGAGGTGGAGGGGTCAAAGAAAACATAGGAAGACTTAACGGAGCCAAGCAACCTGGGCCCATGGGTTACGGAACCATCAACTAATGAGCTTACAGGGGCTGGACCTAGGACCCCTACACAGTTGTAGCAGATGTGTGGCTTGATCTTCGTGTGGAGGCAGGGGAATTGCCATGACTAGCCTCAGTGGAAGAGGATGCACTTAGTTCTGATGTAATCCGAGCTACCAGGGAAGGTTGGTACAGGGGTGCGGCTCCCCTTCTCAGAGGAGGAGGGGAGGGGAATGGGGTTAGGGAGAGAAGGTGGGATTGAGAGGAGAGGAGGGAGGGGGCCTTCTATCAGCATGTAAGGGGAATACATTAATTAATAGACAAATAAGAGAATTGCCAAGGCACTGGTGTCTCTTCACAGTAATAGAAACCCTAAATAAGACACTTTGATGGACAGTCAAAGTCCTTAATTTATTATAGTTTATTCAGTATATTAAATATTAAGGGTGGGCTGAGATACATGAGATATATGCCTTTGCCTTGAAAAATATGGCTTACCATTGAAGGCCTACTTTGATTTTTTTTTTTAACGTTGATACTACTTTTCAAATTGCTTCCGTCTCTAATAAATATCTGTATCCAAGAGAGTGAGGCTAAACCCACATATTTCCTCTGGAAACTAAATGCAAATTCTCAGAGCTTCTCCTCAGCGCCGGGCTCTGTCTGTTCCTGCTTTGAACGATAAAACTGAAGCTCGATCCCATCTGTTGCCAGAGAACTGCGAACACATTTTTAGGTTACACTTGCAGCACCCTTACTGAGTCCTGTGTGGTGAGTGCAGCCCTGTAAACTTAGGTCACTGCACTGGCGCTGGTGATAATCCCTGCAACCTCTACTGAGGTTCCCCTTAAGTAGCCTCACTCAACCTACGGTTAGGATACTGTAAAGGGAGTTTTTCAGTTCTCCGATAGTGTTTTTGTTTGTACAGGGGTTTTGTCTGTTCGGTTCTGTATCTGGAATACAGGGGGTCTTTTCCCCGCCCTGAGCAATGAGCCAGCTTCCCCCCCCCCCCCCGGAGTTGGGGACCGAACCCAGAGCCTTTCTACCACTGAGCTAAATCCCCAACCCCTAGTAAGCGCTCTACCACTGAGCTAAATCCCCAACCCCAGTGAGCCAGCTTTTATTTGATAGAAATTGCGAGTTGTTTCGTTAATGACAGTTCTCCCATATCTGACAAAAGCCTGAGAATTAATTCCCGTAGATACGTGCTTCATCCGTATCCTTTTCTCTTATCGTTACCGAATTGTATGGTCCTATGATCATAGGACCATACCTTTCCTTTCTAACTTGCTCCCAGTGGGCTTCATTTCTCCCGTCGTACGTCTTTCTTTTCATTTCCGTCTGAAAGTCCTTCTAAATAAAGTCCTGAGTATAAAGATATTCACTTCCTCCTCTCGGCTAGGAGGTCCCTGGGAGTAAAGTGGCGTTGCTTCTTTATCCATTCGCACTTAGATCTGGCAAGGATTCCACTAGAGGCTTGATAAATATTGCTTAAAGTGAACTAGTGGCTCACTATTATATAATTGAAAGGAACCATGTGGTGATTTGAGCAACGCTATTTTTCTCTTCCATGGTAAGGTGAAAGGAAAGAGTGTCAAGCCAGGCGTCATCTACAGACAAGAGGGGGGATGATGCTTCTTATGTGAACTAAGGACACGATGAACTCAACCAAGTTTCTTATTTTTAAACCCACTGATGTTGACTACAGTGTTTTCAGTATATATTGTGTGTGTGTGCATATATATATATATATATATATATACACACACACACAGTTAAGTCTGCCTTTCCGGGTACTACATCGAGAAACAGTGATTTGGAATGTTTGCAATGGAAGGTCTGATGCTTCTGTTTTTCTCAGTCTGAACATTAAAAACATGGCCACTGAATTAATTCACAATGGCCCCCTGACACCAAAGTGATCTGGGACATCTGGCAGGGAATACTAGACCTTCTTTTCTCTCAGAAATGTGAAAACGTGTCAGGAAGCCATTGAACTTAAGACTGTTGACTTAAGCAAGAGTGGTTAAAAGAAATCTAATTACATGAGCAGTGTCTTTCCATGACTATTACTCTAGTACTTCCAGGTCTTGATTCACGATCGATATCATGATGACAAACAAGCCACCATGGGAACTCCTTTTTCACCCTCATGGGATTTACTAGAATACAAAATGCCACCAAGGTATTTGTGGGTATTGCAATTTAGGATAAGATATAAATAAAATAAGATTTTGATAGGATGGCCTTTTAATGACCAGTTTTTTTCCATTTGATCCAGTCTGTAATTTCTTCCTTCACAATGTCTTCCACACTTCTAACCTTGTAGGAATAAATCCTCATGACCTCATCCAGCAACATAACGGATCTACGGCCTGCCTCTTGTTCCCGCCATTTGGATCGAGTTGATTCTGTTAGAGTGTTTCCATCATATCAGTCCTTACTTTAAAGAGGGAATTTAGAGACTCAGACTAACTTCTCATAGCTGAGTAAATTACCTGCAAACTTGGCTTCTCATAATCTCCTCCCTCCTGCCTCCGAGCCTGATATATCAGAGTACCCAATGTTGCAAAATTGGTATTTACCACCAGTGTTAGTTTTGATTGTCCTGTTAAGGTATCTGAACTTGCATGTAACAGGACATGAGGTATAGTTTGCGTTTGATAAAACTAAAACTATTTCTGTTGTATGCTGAAAACAGTTGAACCTTGACCCACCACCAGTGCTGCCTTTGTTTGTCCCTTTTTAGAGAAAGGTGACTGTTTATAGTTAAAAAGAGGGAAGCAAGACAGACAAATAGCAACTGGTGGTAAAAATAGACTTCAAATACTCCTGGATATAATAACTATTAATATTTTAGAGCTTAGTATATGCTAGCCCTATAGACATGTATCTTATTTGATACCTAGAATGGTAGCTCAGGACTATAATTCTACTACTGCAGAAGCTGAGGCAGCAGAATTGTGAGTTAAAGCCTGAGAATCTGTCTCAAAACACACACACACACACACACACACACACACACACACACACACACACACGTCATCATCAATAACAGAGGAACCCATTAATTATCAACTCTAGAACAGATATTATTTTTCCCATTTTGTAAGTACTTTGTCCAAGATCATATTAGGAAATCTGGCTGATGCATGAGTTTTTAACCAAAGAACTAGTAATTTGAGATGGAACCTAAAATCAGTGTTCAGTCTGAGACCTAGAAATGTTACTGCTAGGATAGCTATCAGTTCTCAACCCGTGGGTCCTGGTCCCTTGGGAGTTGTGTGGCCTTTTTCACAGGGGTCACATATCAGATCTCCTCCATATTAGATATTTACATTGTATTAATATAGGTATTAATATCAATAGCAAAATTACAGGTGAGAAGTAGTCATGAAATAATATTATGGCCGGATTTCATTTTCATTTCATGCTGAATTTTATTTCAGCACGCTATGAGGAGCTGTATTAAAGGGATGCAGCATTAGGAAGGCTGAGAACTACTGCTCTAGAAAATAACCAAGACTGTACCAGATTTAAGTACAAGAAAGAATGCCCTCTAATTAGAAGGGAGTTTTTTTTTTTAATCTAAAAAACTGATGCTTTAAACTAGCTAGCTCCCTCTTACTCCACTCTACAAAGAAAACCTACAGGTTAACAGGGCAACACTTTATCTTAAGGCAGATGGTTCATTCTATCAATATACGTTTCAAAGAATTAGTGAGGGGTGGAGTTCTTGCTATGGTTCTCTTGGGAATGTCTTACATAAACCAAACTTGAAAATATTAATGGTAAAACATAACAGCCCAAGCCGGGAAGACCATAAAAACAATCAATGTCTCAGCACTAAAAGTGAAGCTTCCAGTAGAAATGCTACCACAGCAGATAAGTAAAGATGTAGTCATAATTTTTCTCAACTTACTTTAATGAGGGCTCAACCTCCTCTCTAGCCCACCACCCACCAGAGGCGGTGGAAAAGAACAGTTGTTAGGACACGGGGGAAGTAAACCTGTTTAGAAATAGTTCTTGGGGGGGCAATTCCAATCATCGTTGTCAGGATATCAACAGTCCAGTCCACTAGCAGACACCAAATGTGAATCAGCAGCTTCAGCCCAGTCCACTCCACAGTCACTACACATGAACCAGCAAGGGCGGTTCAATCCAGAAGACACCGCAAGGTTTGCCAACCGGGTGAGGCTTCGGAAGTGGCAAGAAACTGCAGGAACCTTAACGGCAGTTCTTTGATGAGTTTCTTTCTATGGCACCACCACAAGGGGAGCTCAGCAGTGCAATGAAAGGTGAACCAATCATGAGGTGAAGCCAAGCAAACCAATGCTTGAGCTCTCATGGTCTGTGTGGTCATATTTATATTCCTTCTGAACATCATGCCTTCTTTCCCCTGTGTTCTCCAGCAAAACATCATTTGACATAACTGGCTTTCCAAGAAACCAGAAATTTCCACTTCATAGAGAACTGACCAGAAGCGCAACAGAACACTGAAAATACCCATGTCTAGTGTTTCAAATGTAAGGTAACAATATATCTGAGTTGTCCCCACAAGCTCATGAGAGCCAATAGTAAAACCCGTGTCTTACCTGGATCCTAAGCTCGTATTAGCCATGATAAGAATTCATACCATGGCTACTAGGGAATGCTATTAATCAGGGGCCCTGATTACTATACTAGTATGTGTTGTGACTCTTAAAGTATACAGTGCTTTTAGATACAGTTAGGCACATTAAGAGAGGCATCTCTGCCCCAACATGTAACAAGGACACATGTTCCACTATGTTCATAGCAGCCTTATTTATAATAGCCAGAAGCTGGAAAGAACACAGATGCCCTTCAACAGGTGACTACATATAGAAAATGTGGTATATCTACACACTGGAGTACCATTCAGCTATTAAAAACAATGACTTCATGAAATTCTTAAGACAAATGGTTGGAACTAGAAAATATCATCCTGAGTGAGGTAATTCAATCCCAAAAGAACACACATGGTATGCACTCACTGATAAAGTGTATATTAGCCCAAAAGCTCAGATAACCCAAGAAACAACTTACAGACCACATGAAGCTCGAGAAGAAGGAAGATCAAAGTGTGGATGCTTCAGCCCTTCTTAGAAGGGGGAACAAAATATTCACAGGGGAAAATATGGAGACAAAATGTGGAGCAGAGACTGAGGAAAGGCCATCCAGAGACTGCCCCACCTGGGGATCTAGCCCATATACAGACACCAAACCCAGACATTATTGCTGATGCCAAGAGTTGCATGCTGACAGGAGCCTGATAGAGCTGTCACCTGAGAGGCTCTGCCAGAGCATGACAAATACAGAGGCAGATGCTTGCAGCCAACCATTGGACTGAGACAGGGTCCCCAATGGAGGAGTTAAAGAAAGGACTGAAGGAGCTGAAGGGATTTGCAACCCCATAGGAACAACAACAATATCAACCAACCAGCCACCCCAGAGCTCCCAGGAACTGAACCACCAACAAAAGAGTACCCATGGAGTGACTGATGGCTATACCCACTTATGTAGCATAGGACGGCCTTGTAAGGCATCAAAGGGAGGAGACGCCCTTGGTCCTGTGAAGGCTGGATGCCCCATGTAGGGGAATGCCAGGGAGGGGAGGAGGAAGGGAGTAGGTGGATGGGTGGGGTAGCATCCTCATAGAAGCAGGGGGAGGAATATGGGATGGGAGTTTCCAGAGGGAGAACTGAGAAAGGGGATAACATTTGAAATGTAAATGAAGAAAATAGCCAATAAAAGAGAAAAAAATCACAAAGAAAGGAGAGAGGCATCTCCTCCAAACGGAAAAAAAGAAGGAAAAGTGTTCTTGGCAACTAATTCTACTCATGTCAATCAAATGTATTCCAGAACCGAGTACTGCAACACCCTGGGCACTTAAATAATGGGTATCCTTGGAGCAGACCCAGGCTTTAGAACACTGTGGTTATTCTAAAAGCCAACAGTGCTTCCAATACATAGGTTTAAAATACCTCAGGCAAAGGTTTTTTTTTTTTTTAAACAGTTAACAGTTGTTTAGATTTAATTATCTCAAATCATCAATGGTTACCTGAAGCAACACTTTCAAAAGAAAGAACCAGAATAACTCCTTGCCATTTTCCTCTCCAAACCAAGCCTAAGTCTTTGGGAATTGGTGTATTATTCACTCAGCTTTCATGATGAAAAACAGTCGAGAAAGTCAACTTAAAAGGAAGAAACATTTATTTTGCCTCACAGTTGCAAAGGCAACAATGTATCCTATCACTTTACTTTGTTGATTTTGGGTGTGTGGTTAGGTAGCACTTCACTGTAGGGAGAGTGTGTTGGGGCACGCTGTTCATCTTGTGGGGCCAGGAAGAAAAGAATGAGGGAGAAAGAGAGAGGGCGGGTGATTTCTCCTTCAGGGGGACACTACCACTAACCTCCTTCAGTCAGTTAGACTCCATACCCTGATGTTTGACCACCTCCAGGGCCACGTGTTCTTGACCTAGATTTTAGTATGAGCCACTGGGAGGCATTTAAGATCTGAATGTTAAAAGGTACAATTGTACAGTTTGAGATTATAGGCAGTATATTTGCATATTTATGGTAGATTGCTCCTACGATGAGGTTTAATGGTCTACATGTCCTAGTGCTCATGTCGGTCTGTAATGTGCCTTTGAACTTGGGCTAAACCTAATCACTTGTTTTGGAAAAGTAAACTAATGAAAAAAACAGTGGATGCTTCTTCCGCTGTCATAAAAGATTGACTCCCAGGCCAGTGGGACAGTTCAGCGGGTAAAGTTGCTAGCCACCAAGCCTGAAGACCCAAGTTTGATTAATTCCCAGGACGCATAGTGCAAGGATAGAACGACTCCCATAAGTTGTCCTCTGCGATACCACACTCGGACTGTACCCTGCATACAATACCCCCCCCCCAATAAGTATTATTTAAAAATATACTGTTTTATAAGGACTAGCTTTTGGCTAATTTGTCCTTGCTCTCTTGCTTGCTGCTTCCTTGTTATGCATTCCAGGTCAGGTGACAAGGAACTGAGGGGATCTGAACCTGGTCTGAACCTCTTGAGGGCTTAATGTAGGGGGAGGAGCTGATACTAAAATCTGGCTCCCTGATTGTTTCTTGATTGTGTCAATAAAGACTGCAGAAGCCAATTGCTGGGCGAAAAGAAAAGGGGGGACTTCCGGGTCCCAGGGGGAAGAGGAGAGAAAGAGAAAGAGAGGCTTTTCAGTCAGACTTTGGAGGGAGATGTAAAGCCTGGGGACAACTGAAATGGTGGCCGCTCCTCTACTGGAGGAATCTGACGTAGAATAGCTGATAAGTTTAGGGCTATAGATTCTGGGCCCAGCAGTTGTGTCATCTGGCTGGTTTTAAAGTATTAAGGCTGTCTGGTGTTTTCCATCCGCGGCGACGAAGGTGGACAAGAGAAAGAGCATAGGTTGTTAGAGGATTGGCAGCGCTAGCCACTGCCCGGTGGTTGGTTGGTGTAGAGCGATCGCAGCTCGTGGCGTTCATTGGAAGAGTATGAGCTGGCGGGTTTGGCAGAGCTGAGTGAGATTGGAGCAGCTTGGTGAGTTAGCTGTGGGTGAGGCGGCCATTGGTGGCATTGATCTCCAAGCGTGCTGCCGCCACTGAGCACCGAGCGAGAGTGCATTTAAAATTACACGCAACAGGTTGAATGCTCAGTTTCTAGAATGAGTATTGTTTTCATCTAGCGATTACTGAGGTCTCAGACAATACTGAAGCCGACGTGAGAACAAAGGTGGCTGAGAAGTTAGAGGGAAAAAAAAAATCAAGTTTAGAGATTATGAAGAATAAAATTCTGAGCTTGCAGTAAAATCATGGACATAATATTTTTTACTATGTCTGTAACTGTAACTTGACTGAAGAGATTTTGAAGCAAATATATGAGAACAATATTAGTATTACTAATTGAGAACAGATTTGTCATTTAGTAGTCAATGTGGTGTTTGCATTACTAATTCACTAATATTTTCAAGGGTCTGCAGAGATGGATCAGCCATTAAAAGCACTTGCTTCTCTTCCAGAGGACGAGAGTACATTTCCCAGCACCCATAACTACCTGTAATTCTAGCTTCAGAGGATCAGATACTCTCTTTTTGCTTTCTTGTGCTTGCACCTATGTGCACACACACACAGAATATATTCACACAGCTCTACACATATTAATGTACACATACACAAAAAATAGTACAAACAAATCTTAAATGAAGAAACAAACCCACAGTAGTCAATGTTCTTCAACATAAACCTGCGGGCATAGAGGATGGTTTTTCTAGAAGACACTGATCACATTAATTGTGATTCAAGACATATTCATTTGAAGTAACTTTTAGCAGATCACCATAGTGCCTTGGTGTTTGTGTACATTACCACATGATCTCTAGAATTCTTTGAGTCATTCTACAACCTTTTAGACCAAGCTGTTTTTTCTTAAATACTTAGCTTTTTTAAAAGCTTATTCTTTTTAAAAAAATATTTATCTTATGCATTCTGTATACTATATATTGTAGCTGTCTTCAGACACACCAGGAGAGAGCATCATATGTCATTATAGATGGTCGTGAGCCACCATGTGGTTGCTGGGAATTGAACTCAGGACCTCTGGAAGAGCAGTCAGTGCTCTTAACCTCTGAGCCATCTCTCCAGTCCCCATACTCAGCTTCTTCATTTTTTGCTCTATTTAAAAGTAAAGATAATGCACCTTTCTATAGTCAAACCTTAACCCAGGTTTGACTGCCATCAAGAGCTCAAAATGCAGTCCCCAAAGGTCAAATCAACAAAATTACAACACGGAAACAATGGTCTTTTTCTTTCCAACCTAGTCCAGAAGACTTGTTCATTCTTTTTCTCAAAGGTATAAATTGCTCATCTTCAAAGGCCTTGGTTTATTACTGTTTTAAAAAACTTGTAGAGGACTGTATGACAGAGCCCATGATAGTCAAAGGGAAAGAGAACTGAGTAGAATAGAGTGGTGCTTTTTTTTTTTTTTTTTTTGGTTCTTTTTTTTGGAGCTGGGGACCGAACCCAGGGCCTTGCGCTTCCTAGGTAAGCGCTCTACCACTGAGCTAAATCCCCAGCCCCAGAGTGGTGCTTTTTTGAAGTGAATTTCAGAGCACATACATGAGTTGATAGGGGGAGTTCAAGACCAAGAAGGCACATGAGAGGTATACAGCAGAGCAACCTCCGTAGCTCTCAGTCTCAGTTTCTTTTCCTGGAAGTATCTAAGGGGAGGCATCTACCTCATTCTTTCTCTCTCTGTACGCAACCCTCACTCCTAGGCATGGTGGGAAAAAAGGGAAAAGGTTGGGATGTCAGGATTTTGGTGAAATTCCAGAGTATAGAAAGTGGGAATGAGGGCTCTTTAGTTTGTTTCTAACATCTTAATTTTTGTATTTTTGTATCCTGCCTTTGTACCAATTTGACTAGGTCTAAAATTAGATATGAAGGCCGCACATGGAAATGGTCCAGCTTCTTCTTCCCTTTTCATTTCGCTGCAGTTTGAATGAGAAGGTGACTCGCACAGTTAACTAGAACTGCAAGTGCCTGTGCGCTTGGAGCCAACTCTGTTTCTGTGGGAAGGTTTGTTGAGGTGGTAGGCAGCTGGTACAGATGCCTGTCTGCAGGGCTTGTGTGTGCTACCTCTGATCAACATTGCATGAGCAGAGGGCTTACTCAGAGAAAATAATTATCTCAATTTCTTTGTACCTCATAATCACCAATTGAAAAAAACAAAACAAAACAAAACTAAATCCAGGCCAAAGGTAATGTAGAAACGTGTTTTGAACTCTTCTACCTCTCATGCGATGTAACAGTAATGAAGCTAACGACGTTGTAAGTGGACCATATTTACCCGTTACCTTCATCCACAGTCACACTCTCCTGCTGATGCCTTCTCACTGTCATAGTTCTTTCAGCTGTCACACCAGCTTGACTGGGGTCCTTAATTCCCAATTTTAAGTGGCCACCGAATCTTCCCGCATATGCCTCCAGTTCACCTGTCCTTTCCTTCCTTCATTTTTCTTGTAACATACGTGATGTCTTACTGTATAAAATCCACTGTGGTAAGCACAGTGTGAATAGTAAGACAGACGCAGTTGTTGCCATTACGGTGAGCTCCAAACAAGACAAGCGAGTGAGTAAACAATTTCATACTGAGTGTGTAAGCCTTTCTGGCGAAAACGGTATAGGGGATTCGTGGAGACAAGTCTAACTTTGGGTTACCAGAGAAGACTTAGTAGGTTATTAATGGCTTAGTGATGATATTAAGGTTCAGAAAAAAATACAGGCAGAAGAGTCCTTTAGGCCTATTTCACACATTTGAAAATCTTGTATTTAATATGCATATCAAATACAAATATTAAGTATATTAAATAACACACACATATGAGGAATAAAGGAAGGCACCTGATATTAATCTCCTGCACTCACCTCTCTCCCCCATCTCTCCTTCCCTATCTATCTTAGGGCCTTCTAAAGGATTACTTTCCTTGGACATAGAGGGTATTGAGGGCTAAGAAGGGCTATAATCTTTCCACCGAAAAAGTTCCAACTACTAGCAGTTGCTCTCAAGTATACAGTGCTATCCCAGTTGCTCCAGGCTCTACCTGTCAGACTCTCAGCTAGGAACTCATGCAGATGGCTCTTGTCTGAGCAGTTCCTTGGCCATCTTTCTAGACTTTTCAGCAGAGCCATAGTGCTTTGACTCAAGAGCCGAGGCGATTAAAGATCACACTCTAGGAAGAAGTCACTGAAAAGTGAGTTCAGTCTTTTTCTGTAGTCATGGATCAAGACCCTTTTATTTATACGTTCACCAAGTTCATTTCAGTTGTTTCTTACAGCACCCAAGACAAAAATAGGGCTGTTTCATGTGAGGGGAAAGAGGGGAAATATTTAAGCGTACATATTACCAACATAATCAGAGGTAGACGGGACAAGTAAAAGGTGATACTCTGACAGCTTTTCTGGGAAGGTATGGGCTCATTCTGAAGAAAGTGAGTTGAGACCAGAAGGATGGAAAGAAGCTCGTCTTTGAAAGGGGCAGAATAGAGTGCACAAAAGGAGACCACATCAAGCTCTTCCCAGGAGCCCCGTGCCCTCATCTCCTTTTCTTTCTTTCCAGTTTTCTTCTATTAAAAATAGATTTTTATGCACTATATCCCACTATCCTTTCCACTTCTCCGGCTCCTCCAAGATCCTCACCACTTCCCTTCCCAGCCGAATCCACAGCTTTTCTGCCTCTCCTTAGAACACAAATATGCATCTAAATAATAATAAAATAGTAAGGTAAAATGAAAAGAAACACACGATATAGGACAAAACAAAAGAAAAAGCAGGAGAAACACATACAGATGCAGAAAAACACTCATTCGTTCAGTGAGGAATTCCAGAAAAACAGAAAACCTGAAGCCATAAGGTATATACAAAGGACCTGTAATATTAAAAAAAAAAAAAAAAAAGGCCCTGACAAAACATTCTGAGACAGAAACCTCTGAAGATTCCATTGAGTTTCTTTTGTGTTGGCCATCGATCGCTGAGCATGGCTGTGCCTTCAGGTCTTCACAGCCCGGCCATTCTCTCCAGACAACTCAGTCTTCTTAGTGCAGCCTGTTTCAGGCTGGCTCTGCTCCTGGCAGAGCCCTTGGGTCTCTGGTTGGCAAGTGTGGGTTAAATAAGCTGTCCAGCACAAGACTGAAGAATTCCCATGCAGGAGCTCGACTGCTCTCTCCAGGAACGCCTATATCCGAAACCCTTCGTTTTGCTTTCCTGTTTTAGTCACCTGTTTATTTTTCCAGACCATGTTGTAAGCTTTAGCTCCAGTAAGGTCAGAAGGTCAGTTAACAACTTCACTAACACTCTACCTGGCTCTCAGACATGGCTGTCTGCATGCCAGGGAAGCCCGGGAGGAGCCTCCCTCTCCCGAGAAGGGGCCTGGATGACGTCACCAGGGCGGAGGGCTGAGTGCCGAGCGTGACGTCACGAGGGCGGGTCGACCTGTCGTGAGGTCACCGGGTGGGCGGTACCAGGCTCGAGCCCCAGTGTCGTCACGGGCGGGGGCGGGCCTCGAGCGTGTCAGCGCAGCCGAATCAAAACAAGCCCGAGACCCGCCTTTTCCCTCAGGCTCCTCAGCTTCTCGCTCCGCTCGCGGGCCCGTTGCGCCCGCGCGGCTGCGAGCCTCGGGTGGCCGCGCGTGGCCGCGCCGGCTTCTGCCGGGGAGGGCGCGGCGGCCGGAATGGCGCGGCGCGGGCCGCGCGGCGGGGCGGGCGCCTGAGGAGAGCGGCCGGCCCGCGCTCTCCGTGGCCGCCGAGGCGCCGCCGCGGGGAGCCACCTTCGTGGGCGCCGGACACCGGGACACCCGCGAGCGGGTCGGGGAGATGCCCAACCCCAAGAACAGCAAAGGCGGCCGCAAAAACAAGCGCGCCAACAGCAGCGGGGACGAGCAGGAAAATGGAGCCGGGGTCTTGGCGGCGGCGGGTGCGACAGGCGCGGCGGCCGGAGGGGCCCTGGCGGCGGCGGCGGGCTGCGGGGCGGTGTCGCTCGGCGCGGTGGGCACCGGCGGCGCGGCGGGCCCGGGAGGTGCGGGCACGGGCGCCGCCAACGCCACCATCGCTGCGGGGGCTGCAGCCGCGGGGGACGCCAAGAATGGTAAGACGACAGCGGCGGGGCGAGCGCCAACTTCCTCCCCGACGGGCGGGCGCGGTGGCGGGGCCCTGGGTGGCGCGGGCGGCGCGTGGACAATGCGAGTCAGGAAGTGCTCGCCCCGCCCCTCCGCCCCGCGGTGGCTTTCCCTTCGTGGTCCCCACGCGGAGCAGCGTGGACAGCGGCTGCGGGCCCCGCGGCGGCGCTCCGGTTCGGTGCCTACTCCCCGTGGTGCCCGCGCGGGCTGAGAGTGAAGTGTTACTGGGTTAGGGGAGCGAGCCAGCCAGCAAGCAAGGAAAGGTGCCCAAGTTAGAGTGATCCGAATGAAAACTTACCCGATCCACCCACCCACCTTTGCCCCCAAAGAAGAAAAACCTTAATTCGCAGCAGATCTCTCTCTCTCTCTCTCTCTCTCTCTCTCTCTCTCTCTCTCTCTCTCTCTCTCTCTCTCTCTCTCTCTCTCTCTCTCTCTCTCGTCTGTCTCTCCTGTCTCTCTCTGTCTCTCTCTGTCTCTCTAATCTCTGTCTGTCTGTCTGTGTCTCTCTGTCTCTCTGTCTCTCTGTCTCTCTGTCTCTCTGTCTCTCTCTCTCTCGTCTGTCTCTCCTGTCTCTCTCTGTCTCTCTCTCTGTCTCTCTAATCTCTCTCTCTCTCTGTCTCTCTCTCTCTCTCTCTCTCTCTCTCTCTCTCTCTCTCTCTCTCTCTCTCTCTCTCTCTCTCTCGCTGTGTTGCCTGAAAACCTTAATTCCCAGCAGATGTGTGTGTGTGTGTGTGTGTGTGTGTGTGTGTGTGTGTGTGTAGTCCTGATTGCCACAGGTGGAGAGGCCAGAGATTGAGAGGGTGTGTGTGTGTGTGTGTGTGTGTGTGTGTGTGTGTGTGTGTGTGTGTTGGGGGGGTATTCATTTAATTCTCCTGTCTCGCTTGAGGAAGGAAGAGAATCTGAACTTGACTTCCGTTCCCAGCCTAGAGGTTTTTGTTTTTGTTTTTTGTTTTTTGTTTTTTTTTAGGTCCCTTGTCTAATTGTTTCACGTTTGTTTTTCTAAAGAAGCCCGATAATTTCACGAGCACTTAAACGATCCTTTAGAAGGGAAGAATGTAGGTAATAGCTAAGGTGTGACAGGATTTTTCTCTTCTTACTCTGGAGACACTGTTTTTTGTGACCGGATGCTTGACATTTTATTTGGGCGGTTTTTAAACTTTTTCTTGTCAGGTGGTTAGTTTTTCAGAGGAAAGAATGTATATTTTCATGAGAGTCGATGAGAATCTTTATAATAGTTATCTTTGCTTTTTAACAGTGTTCAGTTTCCTAGGCCATTCTCTATGTAGATGAAAAAGGGTACTTAAAAGAACACCACAGTGGTTCCCATAGGAGATAGACTACAGGCTGTTGGATATGGGCCCCACTGGTTGAGCCCCTGCAGTTTTGAAATAGGAAGATTTGTTTATTTATTACCAGGAGCAAACTTACACGTTTGTAGGTGTTTGATAATACTTTTGGCTAGCCTGTGCACATTCTCGCTTTCTTATCTCTAACCTTCCTTTTGATGTGACTGAGAAGATACTTAGACTCTGCACAATACCAACTCAGCCTTAGTCATTTAGGGCTTTGATATCTGGAGAAAGGCCAGTTTTTCTGAACCTCAATTCCTCATGTACAAACTTGATGGGAGTGGGGGTAGAACTGGGGGGTTACACTGGTCTTTTAGAGGTTTCTTGTGAGGGAGGCTCAGAGCGACACTTTTCTATTAGGTTCCCATTTCTTGTTACTTTAAAGGTTTATCATGTAAGGTCAATAAAAGTTCGTTGCAGATAATGGTTGATGAATAACAGCTATTAGTTACTCGTTTAAAATATTTAAGATAATTATTAGATTATTATTTTAAATGAACAGCTATTTAATTTGCAGTGTTAATAGTACTGTGCACTTGAGAGGGACGAGGCTAATGGCTATACTCTAGTATATCCTCGGGTCTCACAAAGACCTTTGTTTCTGCCCTGCTCTACCACACTGAAGGATTTGAGTCTCACCAAGCAGTTGAGGAAGTGTTTCTTTGGTAGGTGGTTCCTCCTAGGTTGAAAACATTAAGCCAGTTATGTTATAAAGTAGTAAACTGGTAGACTTGGCAATACTGTGTCTATCTGTGTAAGGCTGTGTATTTCTTACTAGGTCTTTATTTTATTAGACATGGAAAAAGAAGCAGTGGGCCCCCAAATTGCCATAACCGGCATCTCAGAAGCTGCATATTCAAGAGCAGTGAGCTGAGTTTTATGGTGCCCATTGTTGGTGTCGCCTTGGCGAATAGTTTGAGGTGACTGGAAGGATCATCTCTCTGTTTCCGAAGACAATTTTAACAGGTTCTAAAGCCTACACAAAAATGATAGGGAAATTGTAAGAGATATATGTGTATATGTGTGTGTATACACATATTTGTGTATATATATATATATATATAGTATAGATATAGGGGTGAGTTGATACTGGTGAATTTTTATAGGAAGGGGCTATAAACATGTTAACAAAGGTTCATTTTTTTAAAGTGTGTGTGTGTGTGTGCACGCGCGCGTGTGCACGCGCAAATAGCATCATTTTTGAGGTCAGAAGACAACTTTCAGGAGTTCTCTCCTTTTACCATGTAGATTTTGGGTATTGAACTCCAGTTGTAAGTGCTTTTTCCCACTAAGCCATCTTGTTGGTTCAAGACTCAATTATTTTTACATTTTAAAATTACACTAGTTGGACTCCTTTATGATTTCTAAGTATATTTCAAGTTTTTGCTTGTGATACTAGCTTTTATTATGAAATTTTCAAAAGAATTCCTAAATATTACAGCCTTTTGTTGGTGGTGGGACAATGCCTTAGTTATATAGCTCTCAGGCTGCCCTTGACCATGTTTCATACCTATTAAGATTTTCAGTGGTTTGTTCTGATCAAGTCAGTTTTTAATCTATGCTTGCATGTAAACATATTGACTAGTAGTAGTTGTTTCAGATTTATAGAATGGTTTTGTGTTCTGGAAGTGCAGGGGCATTGTAGTTACAAAGCAAGGTCGTATTAGCCCTTAGCTGTTCATTGTAAGTATAAATAACGCCTCACTCTATAACGAAGATTGTTAGCCAGGGGAAGCTTGAGGAAACTAGTATGGTTGGAGTTGAGGCAGTTGAACTGGTTGCTATTACGCACTTGAATAAGAATTCAAAGGATGTTGTACTTCTATTTTTTAGATACTAATTTATGAAGCCTTCTTCAGGGAGTAGAGGAAACAAGTGTGGGGAAGTGCCATCGTTTCCTATACAGTACACATCTGTGTGCACATACTGGAGCAGTGTGATTGTAGGTGGACGAGATTTGTCATTCATTATTTTTAGACTCTAGTAATCAGGCAGTAGATACAACTGGTTTCATTCTGAAAGTCTGACTACATTAGGCCTCTGGCTTTTTCTCTTCAGCTCTAACACACGTGCAATTTTGACTGTGGTATATTTGGTTTTCAGTAGACCTGGTTTGCACATACTTTTATAAATATGTTTTGTGGCCGAGCAAGGTTCACTGCACCTTCATTGCCAGCACAGCCTTTGAACTAATTCTGCCTTAAGTCATTCGCCAGCTTGGTGTAGATGTAGTTAGTGTTTCCCTTGCATTTTAGGACCCATTTTAAATTAGTACCTCCGATTTCCTTGGGTAAGTTATTTAAATTCTGAGCCTGATTTCTGCATATATCAAATGAGATCATAGTACCTCCCTAAATATGAAGCAAGATAGCTAGTGTATATTAAAGAGAGTGTATTAGAACAGTTCCAAAGGAGTTTATAGTGTAAGTTATTTCAATCCTCCGAAGAAATCTCTTGAAAGAGGAAAGAGATTTATAGGCAGGAGGCTTATTGTGGAGTTCTCTTCGTTAGTGGGAGAGAAAAGGAGGCAGGACTGGACAGAGGGAGACATGTATTATAGGCACACCAGAGATATGCTGCTTTTTGGTGCATTTGAACCTTGAGATAGGTATTTAAACCTGTAAGTCTAAGAATATAAAACCTTGAAATGTGCTCCCCTAGAAAATAGTAGACCTTGGGGTTGTCTTTCTGCTGATGAGTTTACGTGGAGAGGGACTCTTGTTTTCCCGACATTTACTGGCTTCCTTTAGACGTACCCCGACATTTACATTTACTGGCTTCCTTTAGACGTACCAGGGGCATCACAGACACCAGTATGGGATAAATAAATATATCTTATTAACTGCTATATAGGTTTTATGGGACAGATTTAGGGATAACCACTGTATAACATTATTTTGATGAAGAGATATGTTCTGAATCATGTATCAGTTTCTAATTTTTTGAGTACTACCTGAGTACTATTTGAACAGGATTTATAATTTGCTTTATGTTTTGATCAGTAAGTAAACACTTTATAACTAGATTTGTAGTATACCTTAAATGGATTGTCCTTTTTTAGACATTTACTTTATTCATACATGTATAAATTACCTATATGAATCAGAAGTAAAATAGTGTTTGCCTGCTTTTCCTTCCTTCCTCCCCCCCCCCCCCCCCCCGCCAAGGCTTTTTTCAATTGTTATTTCCTTGCTTCTGCCTCCTGAGTGCTTCAGTAATAGACATGTATCACAGCACCTGACTGGGCATTTTTTTTTCCTTTTGAGATAGGGTTTCTTTGTACAGTCATGGTTGTCCTGGAACTAGCTCTGTAGACCATGCTGACCTCTAATTTACAAAGATCTTCCTGCCTCTGCTCCCAGGAGTGGTGGGTTTAAAGGTGTGCACCACCACTGTATGGGTGGACATTGCCTTTTGAAGTTCATCTTTGGTAGAAACACTACTTCTTAGATCAGATGCTCCTCTCTTTGCTTGTTACAGGATTAGTTATTAAATTTAGAAATTAGACTTTCAGTGTCAGATTTCCTATGTCTAAGAATGTAAAATATTCCTCAGAGAACTGAAGACAGATGATAAGATATGTACATGCTAGTAATCCTAGCTAGAAGAATGGAGAATTCCAGGCCAGCCTGAACTATGTAAGAGTCTGCCTCAAAGCCATACACCAAAGCAAAAATCAGGAGACAAAACTGGCAGTTAATCTTGTAGCTTAGTCTTTTTATGAGTTTACTTCAAGCGTTTAGCTGTGCTAAATTTTAATTAATTTGGTTAATGAACTTGAAGGTAACTGAAGGACTATGTTAAGGGAGGGGGACTATGTCCTGAGGATATCGGTGATCACTCTTATACATTCTGAAGAGATTTATTTAAAACAGCGGCTCTCACCCTTCCTAACACTGCCTTTAATACAGTACCTTGTGGTGACCCCAGCCATAAAGTTATTTGCATTGCTACTTCATAACTGTAATTTTGCTGCTGTTAGGAATCATAAATATCTGATGAAGGATATCTGATATTCAACCGGTGTGAAGGGGTCTTCAACCCCTAGAAGGGTCCAGAACCACAGGTTGAAAATATTATGTTGCTTGGAGATGTAGCTCCTTGCCTGCCCTGTGTATGTGAAGTGCTGGCTTCATTTCTCAGCCCTGGTGTAGGAGTAGGGGAGAAAGAACAAAAAGAGGGCCTGGAGAGATGGTTCAGTGGTTAAGAGCTTTGTTGCTCTTGCAAAGGATCTGGGTTTGGCTCTTAGCACTCACATGGTGGCCCACAGCCATCTGGATTTGGTTCTCAGTACCCACATGGTGATTTACAGCAGTCAGTAACTTCACGTCCAGAGGATCTGACACCCTCCTATGGTCTCTGTGGACACTTGTAGACATAGGAGTGAGCGAGACACCCATACACATAAACTAAAAATACATAGGTCTAAAGAAATTTTAAGAAAGAAAAAAGTTATGATATGCCAAATTCTTTTCATATTTATAGTAAAAATATATAATCCCACCACTGAGAGATAACAAATATTAAAATATTAATATTTTATATTTTTACATACCTTCTTTCAGTCTGACATTTATTTTTCCCACCAGGAAGAGCTTCCCTAGGAAGCATTCTCTAAAGATTGTTCAAAAGAATTTTTTTGTTTCTCTGTGTATGAGGCAAGGTTTCTCTGTGTAGCCCTGAAACTTGCTCTATAGACCAGTCTATTGGATCCCCAGAAACTGGAATTATGGATAGTTGTGAGCTGTCATGTCATGCCATCAAATATTGGTCCTCTGGAAAAGCAGCTGATGTAAACTGTTGACCCATAGTATCAGCCCCACAATTCTTTTTTTAAATTTATTTATGAAGAAAAATATGTTTATGATTGCATGAAATGTTTACTCATAAAAAATCTATTACAGGATTAAGAACTATTAATGAATAATTGATAAAGGTCATTAAGTATCTAACACTATTGCTCAACTGCTATTCTGTTTTCTTCTTTCATTTTCCCAAGGAAAATATTAAATTGTACCTTAAGCAGAGTAATCAAGTAGGAGTCAGTGATAGAGGTTATACAGTGGCCTTATTGAGTTAGGAAGCACTGATCCTTTGCCTTTCCATCCTTAAAACTTCTTATATTGAGATCAAACGATAATTACATCAATTTCTTTCCTTGCTCCAAAACCTCCTATATACCCTTCTGTGCTCTTTTTCAATTTCATGGCCTCTTTTCAGTTGTTGCAGGTATATATGTGTATGTATAAGCATATATAAATGTAACCTGCTCAGTCAATATAATGTTACTTGTAAGTATATTTTTAGGACTCACGTTTTGGAATTGGATAACCAGTTGGCGTGCTCTTCCCTATGAAAAACTCTGTCTCCCAATTTCAGCTCTCCTTAGCTCTTTATGTAGGGTGAGGCCTTGTGCTCCCCGACCCCCATCCCTGCGCAGTTTAGCTTTTCTCTTGTTGACTTTGTCTGCTCATGTTGGTGAGACTGTCTGGATGTAGTTTCTGACATTACTAGGCTATGCAACCTTAGAGCACAGTTTCTGATCCTCTGTCTCTTACAGTCGTAATAGGTCCCTCGGCCTTAGCAGTGGAATTTGTTTTGTCGGCCTCTCCATTGTGACTGGGCTCCACAACTGCATTTTGATTGGCTATGGTCTTCTATAATGGTTTGCATCTATTGCAAAGAGAGATGTCCTTCATGAACAGTTAACACAGCGCTTTACCTGGGTAAAGTGATTGATTTTGAAGTCCTGAGTAGTTGGCTAGGGTTCTAGTACCAACCATGACCTCCCTCCTGTTGAACAAGTCTTAAATCAGTCAGAGAGCTTTGTTAGCTGCCGGGCGACAAGCGCCACTACCACACCCTTAGGTTCTCCTGCCACCTTGGTTGTTGATGTGGCTCAGAGGAGCCATGGTGGGCAGGATTGTTGGTTGCTTCATTCCTTTGGAAGCTTTCGTGGTGACTCCTGGTACTATGAAAACTAGTCCTCAGGGAGGAGACATTCAGGTTGGTTTCAGCTCAGGAGCCCCTGGGCCCTGTGTCTGAAGTGCATGAAATCTTCCTCACCTGGCAATAGCAATAGTTTGTAATGTTTGGGGCGCCTCTTGGACACTTCCTGATCAACTAGATGTCTTCAAAAGAAGGTTCTTAAAGGGAGTATTTTCAGCTCAAAGAGCTTATGTGTGTTATAGTTTCTTTTTTATTTTATTTTTTTTTACTTATTCACTTTACATCTCATTCACTGTCCCTATTCCGATCACCCCCTCCCATAATCCTTTCCCCATCTTCCCTCCCCTGCTCCTCGAAGCAGCTGGAGGATCCCTGGGTATCCCCCAACCCTGACACTTCAGGTCTTTATGAGACCAGACAAGGTAGCCCAGCTAGTAGAACATATCCCACATACAGGCAACAGCTTTTGGGACAGCCTCCATTCCAGTTGTTCAGGACCCAAGATGTGAAGGTCAATCTTCACATCTGCTACGTATGAGTGGGTCTTTGGTTGGTGGTTCAGGCTGCAAGCCCCAAGGGTCCAGGCTAGTTAATGCTGTTGGTCTTCCTGTCTCCTTCAGGGCCCACAATCCTTCCTCCTATTCTTCCATAAGAGTCCCCAAGCTCCATCCACTGTTTGGCTGTGGGTGTCTCTATCTGTCTGAGTCAGCTGCTGGGTGGAGCCTCTCAGTGGACAGCCATGCTAGACTCCTCTGCAAGCACAGCAGAGTATCACTAATAGTGTCAGGGATTGGTGCGTGCCCATGGGATGGTTTATTGGTTGGCCGTTCCCTCAGTCCCTGCTCCCTCCCCTGTGCCTGCATTACTTGTAGACAGGATAAGAAAACATTCAACCCAAAATTTATCCTGCATTATAGTTCCTTTAGGTAGGTAGTTATAGTATGATTCCTTAGGAGATTTTCAGACATTCTTAATGTTATTTTACTGTCTTTCTTCTATATTTATCTTCTTCCTGTGTCCCTAAATAGAGTCCTTCCTTCTCTTTCTTATCCCTTCCCCTATCGTATCACTTATACCCTGCTAGTCCCCTCAGTATTGTTCTCCCATCACCCTTTTTTCTTTTCTGGATTCTGTATTTAATCCGGAATATATACTCAACCTGAAGATTTGGAGTTAGGAGCCTCTGATAAAACAAAACAAAACATGTGATGTTTGTATTCTTGGGTCTCGTTACCTTGTTCACTATAATCTCTTCTAGTTCTGTTTGTTTACCTGGAGAGTTCATGATTTGGTTTTTCTTTGCAGCTGAATAGTATTCCGTAGTTTATATATACACCACATTTTCATTTGATTCATTGATTGAAGGACAATGAATTCATATTTAGAGTGGTCTTACCACTTAGATTAACTCAATTTAGAAATTTACAGAGTTTTGTGTCTTAGGTGATTCTGGATTCTATCAAGTTGACAGTATTAATCATTGCAGATAGCTCAGTATAAAAGATTTATCATGAAGGATGATGGGAAGATCTGACCATATTTGCTGATAGAGAGAAAGGAACCAATGGAAGGGGAAAGATGAAAGATGGATTCAAAGGAAGGTATATGCAACACTTAAAGTTACACACACACAAAAATGCAGGAAACAAATGCATGCAACAGAAAAGCTGGGCCTTGAAAGGAAGAAGGAGTCCTAAGGAAAGTGATGAAGGAGTTTAAGTATCCTATATAGACAAAAGCACATACACAGTTTTAAAAAAAATAAAGGCCATATAGTCACATTTTATAATCTGATTTTTATACTTAATATTTTATGGAAATTTTAATAGAGTACTAAGTATTTAGGTATCATCATTTTAAAAGAATATATAATATACCATCATGTTTCTGCATCTTAGAGAGTTTAATTCTTCTATGTGACTCCTATCCATACATATATAATTTATCCAGTTATTTCTAAGTCAATTCCTGTTGCTATATCTGTAAATGAGTTGTATTGAAACCACTGAACTAGACCATTTGTGGAGAAAAGGTTTATTGGGCTATCTTAAGGCATGGGTTGGGGGCAAAATGGCACAACAAGAAGTAGATTTGATATGTGGTCAAGAGGATGAGTCTTTGAGCTGATATAGCTGTTGCAATTTGACAGGACCGATGCTTTTGCCCAAAGTAGTTGACCTTAGTGGCATGGTAGGGGCAGATTAAGGGAGGTTCTTGGAAAACAGAAACCCACCTATAGGCTTCTGTTGCCTTCCAGGGTTCTTATCTTTAGGACATTGTCATCAGCATCAGACTGTCATTGGAACAGGCAGGCTTTAGATCTAACAATCAAAATACCACAGCTTGGACATTTTAAAATCATAGAAATAAATTTTTCACAGTTCTGAAAGTTGGGAAGTAAAAGATCAGGGGATAGATTTGGTATTTGGTCAGGGTCTGCTGTATGGATTATGTTATTTTATCACAACATCCTTAAAGGGCAAAACATATAGAAAGGATGCACTTAGTCTAAATCACTCTTCTAGGGTTATTAATCCCTTTTGGTCTCTTTCTGGTCTCTGGTTCTTAGTTTTACAAGCATGCTAGAGAAGTTTTGGTACCCATGAAGGTCCCAGCAGCAGGAGAGTGCTGTTTTGACTCAGTGCTTAGAGCAGATGCTATTGTGCTTAGGGGAGGTTAGTGGTTTGGTAGCTCACAGAGATTCAACAAATTGTGCAGAGAGTGGGTTAGTAGCAGGTGGTGGTGAATGTTCAAGCACAGATGAGGAAATTCTGTCTTGCACCATTCTAATGTTAATGTTGAAGATGATTGGTATTATATGGATTTTTATTTAAGCAATGCTTTGACTATAAATAATCTTTTCTTCTACCATCATTTCTCTTCAGTTTAATTGGAAACAATTTGGATGATTTAGAAAGAAAATAAGGTATGAAACAGGTCTTCCTTATAAAAATTAAACACAAGTATGTTACTGCATGTACTATAGAGGAGCTGTGAAGTGAAAGCAGGAACGTGTGTAGTAAAGAATTGCTTTAGCTATAGGGACTGGAGGTAAAGATTGAGAGGTGAAAGGACCATGGGGGTTGATTTGTTTAGGCAACAATAAGAGTTCATTCCATCAGTGTATTCGCTGTTTTGTTTTGTGCCCTTCTCTATCTACTAGACACTTATTATGTGCTTATTGTCTTCTAAGACAGGAAGCATAATCTTAAACTATACATGGGAGCAGCAGTCTACACTTTTAAAGATGTTTCAAGTAGGAGGACGTAAGAAAGGCTCTGCGTTTTGGTTGCTGTCTACTTGATGCGACTGATGGGGCTGAGTAGAGATTGTGGTTGTATGGTAGCTGCTGAACCACCCGTCACCGAGCAAAGAGTGACCAAGACAGCTGTAGGAGCCACGGGCCGTCGTTAAGCTTGTCAAGTAATTGTTTATTTTAACAAGATGATTCTTTAGAGCTCTTTTAAACTGGTGAAAATAAGTAGTTTTTATAGTACATAAATTATAAATTATGTTGTAATTTATGATATGTGGAAAGGGGAAGCAAATAATTTGTACTGTTATACTTAGGACAATAAAGAAACTTGAGAACAATCTAAGAAAAATATATTAAGAGATCTTTAAGAAAGATGACTTAATGAGAAAGTGTGAAATGTTAGTTATCTAAACAGCTTAGAGTGCATTGGGTAAGTGAGCATGGCTCTCAGATGCACTGTACAGGGCAGTTCCTGGTGAAATGTTAGGAGGACAAGCATTTCCTCTTCCCTCATAGGTTCAGGCTTTGAGGAACTGCAGAGTAGATTGTAACAGAAGTATGGGAAACAGTCCTGGATAGAATTTCTTCAAGTTATGGGAAGGGGCACTTCTGGGGAACATCAACTTTGGAAGGTCAAATGGGCCCTTAGAATAAATGGAAGAGTCCAACCATTTGTGATGGTGTTTCTTTTGGTGGTACGGAGACTTCTCACTTCTGGTAAAAGAAGCAGTCTCAGTAAGGTGATTTTTGGTAATTGAGTTCTTGGTGGGAAGAGGGAGACTGCTCTACTTTTAGTCAGATAAGAGATTTTCCAAAAGTGAAAACTCTCAACTCAAAATACTTTTGTAAAGAATTCTTTTTTAAATATAATGACATATTCAAGACTCCTAAAGTATTTGGCACTCAAATTCTATCATCCTCCAAGAGCAACTGAAGATAGTCAAGGATTACCCACATGCCGTAACTCAGGATTTTGTTCATTTCATTCTGTTGACAGTTGGCTTGGGGTAGAATGCTGTAAGGTATAAGCCCGTATAAGACTAATCAAGAGGATGAATTGTAGCAAAAGTTCAGATTACTATTGCAAATTAGGAAGATCATACTTTAATGTATATTTTCTCTTATGGGCAAGTGTAGGTTTGGTTATATTTTAGATCATATCCTTCAAGTTTTAAAAACACGTCAGAAGAGCCTTTCGGGTGTTGGGTGACATCACAAGCTCTGATTGATGTTACTTTGTGAGCATTTCTGAGTGTGAAGATGATTTCAACATGGTATTTCATAGAATTCTATTATAAAAGCTTACTACTACTTGTTATGACTAACACAGTGTCTGGACAGAAATGGAAACTGGGCAATGTACAGAATTAAGTTCTAGCTGTTTTTTATTGGCAGCAGATGCGTCCTGTAACCTGAGAGACTGAGCCTGGGATAGTTGGCAGCCGCTGTTAATGAACAAATATGGTGTGTCTAGAGCAGTGACACCCGAAGTCATGGAGAGAACTTGGCAATGAGAAGGGAAAGTGTCCTTCAGCGGTTGGAGAAGAAATGTGCATGTCTAACACATGGGCAGCTCAGAGACTTCTTCTGAAGGCTTTAGCTCCATGTGTATTCTTACCCTGTGGTGCCTGTAGTAAAGTAGCAGCAAAGGCTCATAAGGGAGAGCTTCTGTCAGCCTCTTGCCTTCTCCCTTTATTCTACTCTTCTCTCCTCCTCCCTTGCTGGGGAGTGAACCTAATACCTTCTCATTACTTGCAAGAAAAATATACTACCTCTAAGCTGTACCCTAGCCTGTGGAATGCTTATTTCTTCATATTCTCTGATGTAAATTTTGAACATCATTTTTATTTTTGGCAGTCACATAAATGAAAAATATACAAATTGTTTGCATTTGAAAGATTGTCAGTGAGTCATTTTTACTTTTCCTGTTTTTTTTTTTATCTTTTATTTACAAGCTTTTGTGTTCTATTGATTTACACAGTCTTTGTTTATTCAGGACTTTTTGCATCTGTTGTATTTTGCTATTTGTCTGTCAGCTTTAGGTTAGTCTATGCTAGCTAGAAATGTTTTGTATGATCATATGCTATCTACATAGAGACAGAGTCTCTGGAAAAGCAGAAGTTTGGGAAGTTTGTGCATAGCATAGTTATTGACACTTGCGTCCTTTGAATCCCATTTGCACAGTAATGCTGTTAAGTTATGGACTCTACTGATCTGACTGCAGTTTCTGCTGTCCTCTGACTCTTTATCCATGGCCACTACATTCTAGCAGACAGCTGAGCTCAGTGCTCAACACCTGACTCAGATTCTTTGCACTTTTTATTCCATTTAAGTAGCATGTTGCAGCCGGCTGATAAAGGCTCCTGTTTCCTCTTCTCATGAACCAGTTTGCAAACTGAGGAGGCCTCTTAAAGGCCAAATTGCCTATTCTTGGTTATGATAGCAAACTTAAATTCAGTCAGAAGAAAGGTTTCATTTTTTCATTCAGGCACTCGAACTGAAATGGCATGTGTATGTTAATAAAATTAGAACATGTGCTCAGTTGAATCAAAAGTTTATTCATGCACCGTGCATGATGCTGGTTCAGGCAGGTGCACATCTTCTTAGATATCAGTGATTTGGAAAAGGCTCCCAAACTCACTAATTATGCTAAAGAATGAAATTGAGAGGCACAGGTTAGAGTTGTACATTGGTTGCCATTTTGCAAGATTACTGAACCTTTCTAAGCCTAATTTATTAAAAGTTGTGTGCATGTACATGTTTGTGTGCATGCCTGTGTGTATGGATTTTCTGATGTGGTATAGTGTGGTTGCATTGTGCCATAGTACACATGTGGAGGTCAGAGAACAACTTTGTGAAGTGAGTTCTGTTCTTTCGTTTTCCTGTGGGTTCCTGGGATCAAACTCAGGTTGTCAGGCTCGTGTCATTGGGTGGCAATCGCCATTACCCATTGAGCCATTTCACTTCCCTAAGCCTCAGTTTTATCTCGAGAAAGTGAGGGTAACATGATATTGCTTGTGATGAACCCTCTGTAAACCGTAAAGGTGATTGGAAAAGCAATTCGTTGTGCCATGATCTAGGGGTTTTAGTGCTTTCTAGATGCGTTTTTGCTTCTCAGTTTGTGAAGGAGGGTGGGTGGCTGCGCTCCGACTAGTGATGAATGCATACTCTGATTTGTCGGAAGGATCCAGGACAGACCTTGGCCTTCCTCCAAGGAGCTCACAGTGAATGCTAATCTTCCAAAACTCATGCATTGCTTTTTGTATGGGGAGGGGCTTTTGTTTCTCTACAGATTTGGATATGAGAGCTTTACTGTGTACATTTCCCTAGAGAACCTTCCCGCTGGCTTCAGGGAAAACCAGTTATTTGACTTAGTCTTTCTAGAATCCCTGCAAAAGGCTTTATAATACAATTTAATTTCCAGATTTTTTTGTTCATCAGTTTATAAAGGATACTTTCCTTTTTTCTTTTCAGTTTTGAAATGAATAATTTTGAATCTTGGAGTACAAAACTTTATCTGTGTTCACAAAAGGTAAAAAAAGAATGTTTAGTTTTGGGGCATCCCTAGCGTGAACAGTCGTTGGGAGTCTGTAAGTTGGCACTCATTAGTCTCCCTTAGAACATTTTATGAACTACTCTTCAAGGGTTGTGTCATAATGGGCTGTGCTAAGTGTACATGCATGAGGTAAACTTTTAGGCCAAGAGGACGTAGTCGTGACTGATTCTTGGGTTCTCTTCATTTGCACAAAAGTATGTATAGGACTTAGACATGCCCTCTCCTTCTACAAACCTTTCCTTGTTGTAACAGGTTCTTTGTTACTCGCTGCCTGCTAATAGAGCATTCGAGAAGTGCTCTGTTCAGTTTGGCTGTAGGCAAAAGGCTTGTCCCCCTAAGTCCCAATAGAATGACTGCTTGGGTGATAACAAGAAAGCATTTTACCAGGTTATTTTGAAGGGAAAACATGATTAGAAAATACCTTATTTTGGAGATTTCAGCTCAGCAAATTAAATAAGTAAATAAAATTGTTTATTTAAGGATATGGGTAGAGGGAGGACATTAACTGTATTGTGATAAGATTTTATTGGTTTAAACGCAAAGCACACATGTTCGTGTGTTAACCCAGCAGGGTACACCTGAAAGAGGCTAACCTTGGTCTCTGTGCCTGTGTTTCTTCTGTCTAATTTAATATTCTTCATACCAACAGAGTGTCTCTTGACTTCCTTTCAAGGAAAACTGGTCTTTTGTTTGTAATTTTCCTCTTTTCTTTTGAACTTAGCAGCTCTATTAGATGGAGAAGATTTACCTCCTTGTCTTTTTGTGACAGGAAAGGGTCAGGAAGTTTTTGTGCTGTAGTTGAGTTTAAATATTTCTTTAAAGTAGTTTAGCTTAGAAGCTAAGTAAGTATGAGTGTTAAGTGTAAGTGCTGACTATTTTGAATAGACTGTTCTTGGTTATAGAACTTTATGTGTCATAGTCTATCTGGTTATTCAAAATTATCGGTCACTATCTCTGTGTTCTTTTTTCTTCTTCTTCTTTCTTTTTTGATTTTTAGAGGAAGGGTTTCTCTGTGTAACAGAGCCCTGGTTGCCCTGGACTCTCTTAGAAGACCACACTAGCCTTGAACTTACAGAGATCTGCCTACCTCTGCCTTGAGTACTGGACTTAAAATTGTACATGGCTATGGTGATGCCCAGCTTCTCTGCTCTTTTTAAAGTGCTGCTGGGAATCAAACCAGGCCCATCAGCGTGATGGGCAAATATTTTACCATTAACCCACATCTCTAGCCCAGCTCTTTACTCTGTGTGTGCTGATGGCTGGGGATAGAAGAAGGAAGGCCACCAAAAAGCTAATGGTTCTTGAGTATATGACTGAAGAGTCCTCTGTGTGTTCAGGAAGCATTTGTAGACTCTGTATGAAGGGATCTCCCTTATTTCTATTCTGTGGAACTATGGTATTTTTAAAGAAACATTCAGAAAGAAGCATGGATCATTTTCTCTGTATAGCAATAAGCAACCATGACAAGTCTTGGAAGAAAAGGAAATCAACATTTTAGTTGTTATCTAGTATTAGGCACCCAGGTTTTAATAAAAACAAAAATACAAGGCAAACAAAAATGGGGGGAAGATAGGACTTGCTTTTATTTCCCTCATGTCTAACCCCTGAAACAAACTCTGCACCAGGCATATAACAGTTATTGAAGATATTTCTGAATTGTCCTATATCTTCAGCAGCTGATGGGAATTAGAGCATTTTCTTCTACAGTTTGGTAGTCGGTCTTTTTTGTCCCTGTAACAAATGTTTAAACTAATTGGTTTATAAAGGAGAGGTTGCTGAATGGGTAGTGCATGATTTTACTCTCAGCACTGAGGTGAGGCGGCTAAATCTCTGAACTCAAGGCCAGCTTGGTCTGCAGAGTGAGTTCCAGGCTACACAGAGAGACCAATCTCAGAAAAAGAAAGGAAAGTTTGTTTTGGCAAATTATTTTAGAAGTTTCAGTTAATTGGCCCATTGCTTTTTGACTGTAGAGGTGCAAATCCACTCAAATAATGACTGGAAAGTCAGAAAGAGAGGAAACAATTGGTATCTCACAATCCTGGCACTTCTCCCAATGACTTGAAAGCCTTTCATTAGGCCCCCACTTCTCAAGGTTCATCACATCCTGTTAACCAAGCTGAGGATCAGGCCTTTAACACAGAGAGTTCCTTGGATTCCAGATCAAAAACACAGCACACACTGCATTATTTGATACTAAAATGAACCAGGTGATTTTATTTTATCTTTTAGAAGGGAGTCCTTTTTAAGCGTTGTTTATCCAAAACAAATCCCATACATCTGTCCATTACTATCCATGTTCACGTGGTAGTTAGTTTTAATTGTCAGTTTGACAATCTAGAACCACCTGGAAAAGGTAGCTCATTGGGATTAACTTAGCTTGTGGCCATGTCTGTGGGGGATTATCTTGATTTATAGGAAGACTTCATAGGAAGACTTTTTTTTTTTTTTTGAGTGACAACAGGAAACAAAACTAAGACAGTCAGTATCCTGTAAGATAGGAAGACACTTTGTGTTCACAATTATCTATGATAAACTTTCTCAGACAACTGACTTAGTCATATTTCTATGAAGTGATTAAAGTTTATAGTTTATTAAAGCACTTTGGGAGTTTATTATGTTTTTCTGTATATGTCCTTGTATTAGTTACTTTTCTGGATACTACAGCCAGATACTTGACAACATACTGCTTATCTGTTTATTATAGTTCACAGGGCAGAGGGGTGTAGTTCTCATGGTGGGGAATGCATGGCAGTGAAGGCATGTAGCTGGTCTATAGAGAAAGGGGACTATCATTGTTTCTCTAGCTGAACCTAAGGCCATGAGAATGGTGCCCCTTACGTTTAGAGTGGGTTGTCTTTCTCTGGCAAGCCTCTGTGTAAACACTCTGTAAGCCCGCCTGAAGGTCTGCTTTAATGCTGAGGTATTCATTAACCCAATCAAGTGGCTGTCACACTCCTTGTCTGCAGTGTGCTCCGCTGCCAGTCGGCACTTGGGTTATCCTCTATTTTACTTTCTGTTTTTCATTTTCTTTTTCTCGTTTTCTTCTTTCCCTCTCCCTTCTTCCTGTCTTTTTGTTTACTTTTTTGCTGAGGAAACCCAGGGCATGTCACAGCCAGGTGTAATCTCTACCACTGAAATTCCACCTCTACCTGCTTTTGAGGGAAAGGAGAGAAGGGGAAGGCAGTTTGCGATGGTGTCTGACTATGTATTTAGTGCACTGTGGCCTTGAACTCACAATCCTTGATCCTCCTGCCATAGCCTCCTAAGTGCTGGGATTACAACCTGTGCCACCATGCTTGGTTCCCTCTTTATTGTAGATAGACTAAAGGCAAATGCAGTAACTTGATGTTGACTGTACTTACTAGCATATACCAATTAAAAAGAAATCTGACCTCATCCATAATATTTGTAAGTGATTAAATATAGCCATGATCAGTTATGATGGGTAAGATTCAGGTTGTCATTTACTTTAGAAGTAGAAAAGGGGAAGTACTGATATCAGTATATTGGCACACAACCTTATTATCAGTATTTCCAATAGTCATTTGTATTTATTTTTCTGTCTTTCATACTATTCTCTTGTTTCAATACAAAAAAGAGAAATTACTAGGCTGGCAGGGTATGAAGTCACGTGTCACTGCAAAGGAAAAAGGAAGGTTGCTCACTGAATTTGCATTGAGGCCAGCCAAGCAGCACCCTTCTCTGGCTGGCTTTGCAAAATGAGGATTGGAACTTTAGTGCCTATCAAGTACAGACTTGTACTTAAAATTCATATTTGAGGGGCTGGGGATTTAGCTCAGTGGTAGAGCGCTTACCTAGGAAGCCCAAGGCCCTGGGTTCGGTCCCCAGCTCCGGAAAAAAAAAAAAGAACCAAAAAAAAAATTCATATTTGATAAAAGTAAATTGTAAGTTAAGAAAGCATGTGAAGAGACTTTTGTTTTAGTTATGCACTTTTTTTCTACAATTAAACTGTTTTTATCCTAAGATAGTGTTTATCCTAAGACATTAGAAGAGGTCGAGAGGCAAACATAGTAGTGGTGTGCACTAGTCTTTATTAGATTAAATAACAAAAGCCGGTCACTTAACTATCAGGCACTGTAAACAGTAAGTGTTAAGGACAATTTTTTTTTTTATAAATAAGCCATATTTAGTTTGTCTGCTGTCATTTTTAAAAGCAGTTTGTCCCCAAGAACGAAACTGACTCAGTAGCCAGCTCTCAGCCATCTGACGTGAGAAGTCTTATCTTATTTTGCATAGGAGTCCTACACTTTATTGTCCCCAGTGTTTACAGCCTTGTAACAAAAGCCCAGGAATGATTTAAGATGTCATACTGTAGGACAGACGGACAGCCTATTGGAGAAGTTTGAGGGCTCTTTATGCATATATCTGTGATAACTTACTTAAGAACATGTAGGAAAACTTAGATCTGGTTTTATGTGGAGGTCTTTGATCCACTTCGACTTGAACTTTGTACAAGAAGATAAGAACGGATGGATTTGCATTCTTCTACATGCTGACTGCCAGTTGAACTGGCACCATTTGTTGAAAGTGCTATCTTATTGCCACTGGATGGTTTTAGCTCCTTTGTCAAAGATCAAGTGACCATAGGTGTGTGGGTTCATTTCTGGGTCCTCAATTCTATTCCACTGGTCTACCTGCCTGTCTCTGTACCAATACCATACAGTTATTATCACTATTGCTCTGTAATACTGCTTGAGGCCAGGGAGAGTGATTCCCCCAGAAGTTCTTTTCTTGTTGAGAATAATTTTCACTATCCTGGGTTTTTTGTTATTCCAAATGAATTTACAAATTGCTCTTTCTTACTTTATGAGCAGTTGATGGAGATTGCATTGAATCTGTAGTTTGCTTTTGGCAAAATGGCCATTTTTACTATATTAATCCTGCCAATCCATGAGCATGGGAGGTCTTTCCATTTTCTGAGATCTTCAATTTCTTTCTTCAGAAACTTGAAGTTTTTGTCATATAGATCATTCACTTGCTTGGTTAGAGTTACACAAGGTATTTTATATTATGTGTGATATTGTGAAGGGTGTTGTTTCCCTAATTTCTTTCTTAGCCTGTTTATCTTTTGAATAGAGGAAACCTACTGACTTGTTTGAGTTAATTTTATATCCAGACACTTTGCTGAAGTTGTTTATCAGGTTTAGGAGTTCTCTGGTGGAATTTTTGGTGTCATTTAAGTATACTATCGTATCATCTGCAAATAGTGATATTTTTTACTTCTTCCTTTCCAATATGTATCCCTTTAACCTCCTTTTGTTGTCTGATTGCTTTGACTAGGACTTCAAGTACTATATTGAAGAGAGGGAGAGAGTGGGCAGCCTTGTCTAGTCCTTGATTTTAATGAGATTGCTTCAAGTTTCTCTCCATTGAGTTTGATGTTAGCTACTGGTTTGCTGTATATGGCTTTTACTATGTTTAGGTATGGGCCTTGAATTCCTGATCTTTCCAAGACTTTTAACATGAAGGGGTATTGAATTTTGTCAAATGCTTTCTCATTGTCTAATAAGATGATCATGTGGTTTCTTTTTTCTTTGAGTTTGTTTATATAGTGGATTATTGTATATTGAACCATCCCTGCATCTCTGGGATGAAGCCTACTTGATCATGATAGATGATCGTTTTGCCGTGTTCTTGGATTCAGTTTGTGAAAATTTTATTGAGTATTTTTGCATTGACATTCGTAAGGAAAGTTGTCTGGAGTTCAGTTTCTTTATTTGGTCTTTGTGAGATTTAGGTATAAGTATAATTGTGGCTTCATAGAACAAATTGGGTAGTGCTCCTTCTGTTTCTATTTTGTGGAATACCATAAAAACCAGATACAATGAAACTAATACAAGAGAAAGTGGGGAAGAGCCTGGAACACATGGGTACAGGGGAAATTTTCCTGAACAGAACACTGATGGCTTATGCTTTAAGATCAAGAATGGACAAATGGGACCTCATAAAATTGCAAAGCTCTGTAAGGCAAAGGACACTGTCATTAGGACAAAATGACAACCAACAGATTGGGAAAAGATCTTTATCAACCGTACATCTGATAGAGGGCTGATACACACACACACACACATACACACACACACACACACACACACACCCCTCAAGAAGGTAGACTCTAGTTAACCAAATAACCTTATTAAAAAATGGGGTACAGAGCTAAGCAAAGAATTCTCATCTGAGGAATATTGAATGGCTAAAAAGCACATAAAGAAATGTTCAACATCCTTAGTCATCAGGGAAATGCAAATCAAAACAACCCTGAAATTCCACCTCACACCAGTCAGAATGGCTAAGATCAAAAACTCAGGTGACAGCAGATGTTGGCAAGGATGTGGAGAAAGAGGAGCACTCCTCCATTGTTGGTGGGATTGCAAGCTGGTACAACCACACTGGAAATCAGTCTGGAGGTTCCTCAGAATATTGGACATTCCACTACTGAGTACCCAGCTATACCTCTTCTGAGCATATACCCAAAAGATACTCCAACATACAACAAAAGTACATGCTCCACTATGTTCACAGCAGCTTTACTTATAATAGCCATAAGCTGGAAGGAACCCAGATGCCCTTAAACAGAAGAGTGGATATAGAAAATGTTGTATATCTATACAATGGAGTACTACTCAGCTATCAAAAACAATGACTTCATGAAATTCATAGGCAAATGAATGGAACTAGAAAATATCATTCTGAGTAAGGTAACCCAATCACAAAAAAAAAAAAAACCACTCATGGTATTCATTCACTGATTAGTGGATATTAGCCCAAAAGCTCAAATTACCCAAGATTCAATCCACAGACCACATGAAGTTCAAGAGGAAGGATAAGCAAAGTGTGGATGCTTCAATCCTTCTTAAAAGGGGGAACAAAAATATTCATAGGAGGGGATATGGAGGCAAAGTTTGGAGCAGAGACTGAAGGAATGGCCATTCAGAGCCTGCCCCACATGGGTACACAGACCATATATATACAGCCACCAAAACTAGATAAGATTGATGAAGCTAAGAAGTGCTTGCTGACAGGAGCCTGATATAGCTGTCTCCTGAGAAGCTCAGTCAGAGCCTGACAAATACAGAGGTGAATGCTAGCAGCAAACCATTGAACTGAGAACGGGACCCCCCCTTGGAGGAATTAGAGAAAGGATTGAAAGAGCTGAAGGGGCTTGCAACCCCATAAGAACAGCAATGCCAACCAACCAGAGCTTCCAGGGACTAAACCACTCCTCAAAGACTACACATGGACTGGCCCATGGCTCCAGCTGCATATGTAGTAGAGGATGGCCTTTTGGGCACCAATGGAAGGAGAAGCCCTTGGTCCTGCTAAGACTGGAGCCTCCAGTGTAGGGGAATGTCGTGGGGGGCAGGAAGAGGCAGTAGTCGGGGAGGGGAACACCCTTATAGCAGAAGGGATAGGGAGCTTATGTCCAGGAAAGGGACTACCATTTGAAATGTAAATTTAAAAAAAAAAGAAAAAAGAGAAAAAGAAAATGCCATCCTGAGTGAGGTAACTTAGTCACAAAAGAACACACATGATATGCACTCACTGATAAGTGGATATTAGCCAGAAAGCTTGGAATACCCATGATACAATTCACAGATCAGGAGGAAGGAGGAAGACCAAAGTGTGGATGCTTCATTCCTTTTTAGAATGGGCAACAAAATACTCACAGGAAGTAGAGGGTAGAAGGGACTTGGGAGGAAGAAAGTGGGGGAGATAGGATCAGGAGACTGGGATGATATACAGAGGGTTAGGAATTTGAACAGAGGTGTGTAGCAGTGGGGGATGAGGAACTGGGAGTAGCCACCAGCAAGTCCTAGATGCCAGGAAAGCAAGAGTCTCCCAGGACCGAACAGTGATGACATTGGCTGAAATACCCAACAAAGGGGAGGGAGAACCTGTAGAGACCATATCTAGAGGTTAGGCAAGGACCCTGGTTGGGGGATGGGACCACCCACTCATCTCCATATTTTTAACCCACAATTGCTCCTGTCTAAAGGAAATATGGAGACAAAGTGTGGGGCAGAGACTGAAGGAAAGGCCATCTAAAGACTGCCCCACGTGGGGATCCATCCCATATACAGACACCAAACCCAGATACTGTTGCGGTTGCCAAGAAGTATTTGCTGACAGGAGCCTGATATAGCTGCCTTCTGAGAGGCCTGCCTGAGCCTGACAAATACAGAGGGGGATGCTTGCAGCCAACCACTGGACTGAACACAGGGACCCCAATGGAAGAGTTGCAGGAAGGACTGAAGGAGGTGAAGGGATTTGCAACTCCATAGGAAGAACAACAACCACCCAGACCCCAAAGAGCTCCCAGGGACTAAACTACCAACCAAAGAGTACAAATGGAAGGACCCATGGCTGCAACTGCATATGTAGCAGAGAATGGCTTTGTTGGGCATCAATGGGAAGAGAGGCCCTTGGTCCTGTGAAGGCTTGCTTCCCCAGTGTAGGGGAATGCCAGGGCAGGGAGGCAGGAGTGGATGGGTGGGTGGGAGAGCATCCTCATAGAAGCAGGGGGTGGGGGATGGGATTGGGGGTTCTGAAGGGTAAACTGGAAAAGGGGGTAACATTTGAAATGTAAATAAATAAAATACCCAATTTAAAAAAAGAAAAGAAAACTTTGATCACTCTGAAATATTTCCTAAGTGAAGTCTACAGTTTGAATTTTAAAGCACTGTGCTGGCTAGTTTTTTGTGCTTGGCACAAGGTATAGAGTCATCTGAGGAGAGGGAACCTCCTTGAGAAATGCTTTCAACAGATTGACTTGTAGGCAAGCTGTGGGATGTTTTTTGGAGGGGGGTGTTAGTGATGATGTAGGAGGGTCTAGATCAGTGTAGATGATGTGGTCTCTGGGCAGAGGTTCCTAGGTTGCATAAGAAAGCAGGCTGTGCAGGCACTGAGTGAATAAGCCAGTAAGCCGTGTTTCTCTATGACCTCTGCTTCAGTTCCTGCCTACAGGTTCCTGCTTTAAGTTCTTGCCCTGACTTCCTCAGGGGTGATATATGACCTCAAAGTTGTAGGCTGAAATAAAACTTTTCCTCCTCACGTTGCTTTTGGTTTTGCTGTTTTGTAATCGCAGCATTAGAAACCCTAACCAAGGCAAGTATTTGGGGAATATATTATGCTTTTTCCTTATGTCCTTATTTTGATTTCCATGCTTACCTATGCACTATGATTGAAACTTGCTTCTCAGTTGAGCTTTTAGAAGATACTGAATAGAAGCAAATATTTGTATTTTCTGACAGGAAGCTGGTATTTACTGTTCACACTGCCAGATAATCTGACAATCATGTTTTATCTGTTGGACAGCCTAAGGAAGAGAGAGGTTTTACTCTTTGCATCTTCAAGCCACTGGAATTCCAGAGGTGGGGGAGAACAGGGACTCTCTTATGGTCTTTACTCTTCAGACACCATTTGGAAACTCATAAGAGAGAAGTAGTGCGTTTTGAGGTCCTGAACTATAATTTATATGGTAATAGGAATCTATATAAGATAAAATAAGGCATTTAATGTTGGCCAAATCTTGACTATTTATTACTGACTACAGAGGATATTAGCAAAGATTATGAAAATGCAGCCTATTTTCTCATGAACAAAAAGGCTTTAAAACTGGAGTGCAGTGCTATAAAGTGACGTAAAGACTTTAAAAGCTGTCCAAAAATCTCTTTGCAGATATCCACGTCTATATGCATACATTTGCACATATAACTATTTTCATGATGTGATGCGATTTAGAGAACTGACCCTGCTTTTCCTTCAGAAGATTGCTAGTACTTTATTTACATGTTAAAATACCACGTTGTTGGGGCTGGGGATTTAGCTCAGTGGTAGAGCGCTTACCTAGGAAGCGCAAGGCCCTGGGTTCGGTCCCCAGCTCCGGAAAAAAAAAGAACCAAAAAAAAAAAAAAAATACCATGTTGTTTTCTATGTCCTTAAGCTCTAAATCGGAGCAAGAGTAAAAGCCTGCAAATTTGTTGTCTACGGCAGTGTGATTATATAACTCTATTTATCTATTATATAAATCTAACTATACAAATTTCAAATTGAATAATATTAACAAAAGATTTACATTATATGTATAGCTTTAGCAGATACATTCCTCCAAATTGTGCATTAAACCACTTTATTATATTTCCAAAGTAGCAGATCATTAAATTATAAAAATGCATTGTTACTCAGTGGTCCTATTTGTTTTAGAGCTACTTACTTTTGGCAGTGTGTCAGTGAATCCTTAACCTTAGTAGAACATCTGCAAGGATCTGGGTGACACTGTGATATTTTGACGTTCTCTGTTATAATTTAAAATTCTATACCCTTCAAAGTATTTGGGTGAATTGATACTAGTGTTTAAAAACATAGTGAAAATCAGTAACTTTGGAGGAGAAAGGAGATGGAATGAAAGACACTGAATGTCACATTGTTAATTTAGGAGGTAAATCGGATGTGGAAATAAAGCTGATACAATTTACAAGACACCCATTAAATTAACACAGCATAATGATTGCTTATTTGTGCCTTTTGAACATGTTTTTCCTGTACATGAATCACAGACGCAAGCTGATTGAGGTTTTTTTGTTTGTTTGTTTGTTTTGTCTTGTTTTGGGTTTTTTGTTTGTTTTTTGGTTGGGGCAGGTCTTTAGGACCAATTTCATAAATAAAATTCAATTTTGTGCTTTATCAATCCCTGTCACCCAATTTTGGAATAAAAGGGCTTAGGTTGGAGAAGATATAAAGTGCTTATTTCTGACATTGAGGGCATCTGTAAGATGTTAAAACAAGTCAGTTAGGAAATGTTTGTAGTAGGCCATCCTGCTCTGTTTATTATAGGGAAAAATACCCTACTACCTCTTTGTAGCTTAAAACACACAGGAGAAGTCATGATCAACAAGGAATTAGGTTGAAAGCAGTACAGGCAAGATAGTGGTAGCCTTTTGCATGAGAGTGTTTAATGTGGTGCTTGGAGATTCACTGTAAAGAGAGATGGTGTGAGTTGGAGTCAGGAGCATCTCTCTGGCCTAGGAGTCTGTGAAAGGGATTTGAAGCTAAGATAAAGAACCAGGTGAGGAAGAGGAGGGTGTGTGCTTGTGTGCAATAGAAGGGGAGAAGTAAGAAACGGCTAATAACGTATCTGTTTGAACTGCTGGTAAACAGTGTGTCCTCCTGTGTGTCTCAGCAGTCTGTGTATGTGAACAGAAGGTCTGTCACCTCTCTGGAGCTGTGTTGTGAACTCAGTCTCTTGATTTTTTTTTTATTTATTTATTTATTTATTTATTTATTTATTTATTACTTTTTTAGCATTATGTTGTTGCAAACTGATACAACTTTTTAGCAATAATTGCTTAAAGTTAAATGAATAGGTGTTAAGTTCTATTTGAACTACTTCAATAACTTTTATTACTCAAAGTGACCCTTTGATGTAGGCACTGTTATTTCTACCATTTTATAGGTTAAAAAAACAACAGTGGCATTAAATGTCCTGATGAAGGCCTGAAAACTAATGAATTGTGAGCTACACAGGCTGATTTCTGTGTCTGAAGCTAGAAAGTGAAGACAGTTATCAGGATTTCATTCTGGGAGGGAGACTACTTTGACATCGGTTGCTCAGAAATTCTGAAACTCATATCTGGTGTCCTGAGTACAGAAGGCTGGGGGCGTAGTTGTTGTTTGAGGAAGTGAGGTGACAAAAAAAGACTGGGTATATCTGTTCTCTCCTTCCCATCCCTGTTTACCAGCACTTCAGCTACTCCAGAGTATTACATCTGCTTGGTCCATTCCTTTCATCAACAAAACATTTATTACATACCTACTGCATTTTCCTAGTCACAAGTTTATAAGGTTAGGTCAGACCTCGTCTCCACTACAGACTTTCGAGGTCTAGAAAGCCTGTATAAATTCAGATGCTCTATCTTCCTGACCCAGCCCCACCTAATTCTCAGTATGTGTAGGATACTTGAAATTGTTTTAAGAGGGAAGGAGAGGACTCAGTGTTACAGTTAAAATCCTGAAAACAGAGTACCTTATAAATGAGCAGTAAATGACTATTCTATTGTTTTACATTTAAAATTTTTATTTTTTGAGAATTCATACAAGAATTCTGTATCAGTTTCTACCCCTGCCTCCCTCCCTCCAACTCCTTCTATGTGGCCCCTACTTCCTCTCCAGTTCATGAATACTACTTTAATTATTGTTACATCTTTGTTTATGTGTATATACATACACCTGCTGAGTCCATTTAGTGTTGCTCCTGTGTATATGTATTTAGGGCTTATTATTTAAATCTGTCAGGAGGCTTGTGCCTAGAGAAGACTGATTCTCTCCTAGCAGCCATTGATTGCCTACAGCCATTTATTCAAAGGTGGGGCCTTGTGAGATTTCCCACACCAATATTGGTGTGTCAGGTAGTATTGTCATTATATAGGTTTTGTTTTAGTGACCATATTGTGGAGATTTCATGGGTACAGCCCTCCTGTGAAGAATAGAAGACACTATCTGCAGCACATATCCTGTTCCATTGGCTCATCTGCCCCGTATTCTCCATGGTGCCCCCAACCCTTAGATGTCGGAGTTGTATTGTAGATGTATTGATTTGGGGTGAACAGCCAGCTGTTCTCTGCGTTTGCAGTTTACCAGACCCTTTAAAAAGCTGTAAGGCCTAAAGTAGAACCAGTGTATCAGATGAGGGGCTTGGAGAGAGATGACAGACTGCCACATAACCTTAGCCCTGTTACTGTGCGTAGAGACTTGAAACTTCTGAGTTTTGTCCAGAATGGGCAAGATTAAGTAAGAAAAAAATTCGCATATTTTCTCTTGAGTAGGGAGAAATAGAAGCTGTGCCCTGAATACTTGAGGATAAACATGTGAAAACTAGTCCTGGAAGGTTTATATACATGATTTTGGTGTATATATCTGGAGGGACAGGATATGAGTGATATGTGGGGTATACGTGGTACATTTGTATACATGTTTGTCTGTATGCTCCGGTGTGCATGTGAAAGCCAGAAATTGACTTTGGGAACCTCTACCAGTCTCCACTTTATTTTTTAAGATAGTGTTCCACTCTGATTGGCTGAATTAGCTAGCCAGCAAGCTCTAGCAGACTGTGTATCCCCACCCCAGTACTAGGCTTGCCGATGAGGGCGCTGCGCCTGGCGTTTATGGTGGTGCTGGAGATTCAAAATCATGCACTTGTAGAGGACAGTAAGCATCTTCCCAGCCGAGCTGTTTCTTTAACTCTGTAGATATTTTTTAAAAACACTGATGACTATGTACAAGGACATTTTCAGTATCACTTAATGTTCCAGGAGATGGTTGTGATGCATGCTTTTATTGAATGTACAGTTTCTCTTTACTATAAGTTTTTAGATGTGTGTGGTTAGTTCATCCCATTTATATCTTTGTGGGACCGCTATTCTCTTAAGAATCAGGGATTTCAGGTGACACATGCCTTTAACCACAGCATCTGCAAAGGCAGGCTGATCTATTGGTCTGTGTAGCAAGTTCAAGACAGCCGGGGCTACATAGAGACAACAGCACAACAAAAGAGTCAGTGATTTTACAACTGATTTATTGTAGATATGATTTGGAATCTGTTGGTGCTGTTTTCTTAGAATCACAGGATGTGTTTCTAGATGCTTGGTTAGAAGTGGAGAAGAGTGTAGCATCACTTAGTTACTTCATTTCTAAGCATTTATTGTATGGTATATATAAAACAGAAAAGTAGGACGTACACTGGGGCATTTAGTTTGCATTTAGTTGGAGAGTTAGCCACAAGGTATAATGCTATGGTAGGAGGAGTTGAAAGCAATACACAATATATTTGCAGTGGTTACATACAGCTGAGATGAGGAGGCAGGTGTTTGTATGCTCACAGATGATGAATGGCTCAGTGTAGGTCAGCAGCAGAATTAGCACATGCACTCTATCTTACTCATCTCTATTGTCTGTCCAGTGTGGTCAGGGGAAGGAGAGACTACAGGAGAGGATAGGGCATAAACAGAAATCTCTGTGTTGCTCCAGTGCACTCTTCTTTTATTATTTCTAATCATCCTGTTGCTTAATCTCCTGCCTTCCTCCCATCTTTCTTCTGGGGTTGGAGGTGTGTCACAGAGTGAGGTGTTTGCTGCATGTGTTACTCAGAATTAAGCAGGCACTTGGCTTTGCTTTTGTTTTTGCAGCTTAGCTACAGAGGCTGATGTGTAAACATGAAGGACTGGCTGGGTGGAGTGCTGACCTATATTTGTCAGCTTTTCATCGCTATAATGAAATACCTGAGGCAGGGTACTTAGGAAGAGTTTATTTAGCTCATAGGTTTGGAGGTTGCAGGGCATGGTGTATGCATGGGTCCAGTTCTGTGTGGGCTCTGTAAGGCAGTAGTACAGGAACAGGTCATCAGTCAGCCAGGTTACTGGGATTACATTTCAAAAGCTCCTAACTAACTGAAGACAAAAGCAAGAAAGAGCAACCAATGATCATACTCTTGCTCCAAGAGACTAAGAGAGTCCTTCCAAGGGCACAGTTCCCGTAAAGATCCATACCCTCTCACATTGCCCCAATGGAGACCAACACGTGAATATATGGGGAGTACCCAACTAGGTCCACACTGTAGCATGGCCTTTCCACATAGAAATTTGGAGGCAGAAAGCAGGTGAGACTTGTGGTGGTGAGTGACGGCGTTAAGGACACAGGTGAGTGTGGGCAGAGCTATCAGTTTCTAATGTCTCCTTCCATGCGTCTGTATTAGAGCTCTTGATAGAGTTTGCTGATTCATCCCGCTTCAGGTCTGTGTCTCACTCAGGGTTCCTATTCCTGCACAAAACAAAGCAAGCTGGGGAGGAAAGGGTTTATTCAGCTCACACTTCCACATTGCTGTTCATCACCAAGGGAAGTCAGGACTGAAACTCAAGCAGGTCAGGAAGCAGGAGCTGATGCAGAGGCCATGGAGGGTGTTACTTACTGGCTTGCTTCCCCTGGCTTGCTTCCCCTGCCTTGCTCAGCTTGCTCTCTTGTAGAACCCAAGACTACAGCCCAGGGACGGCACCACCCAGTGTGAGCCTCTCCCCCCTCCCCCCTTGATCACTAATTGAGAAAATGCCTTACAGCTGGATCTCAGGGAGGCCTTTTCTCAAGGAGGCTCCGTTCTCTGTGATAACTCTAGCTTGTGTCAAGTTGACACACAAATCAGCCAGCACAGTGTGTCAGGTAGGCGTTGCTTCATATTGAGATGTAAGTAGGCCTGCCGCACTTGGGAATGCGCTAATAGAACTCTTCTTACTGGTTTACCTTAGTCTTTTCCTAAGGCTTTACATATTCAGGATTACATTATGAGTATTGTGAATGAAGAGATCAGTAGCCACCTTAGTTAATTCTGTGTTCATATATCTTAGTTATTATTATCATTACATTTTCAAGATATGCTATTTAAGGCTGTTCCTCTGAAGAATTGAAAATTAAAAGCAATTGAACTTATTTGACTAACATTTTCAAGGACATAGTCCAAGAGATTGTAGTTACTCAGTATGAACCATTTGTACACCTTTTTCAGTGTGCTTTACTATATTTGGGTCTTTTCCATTTAGGATTACAGCTCTTTCTTCCTTCTGCTTTGTGTGAGTTTTACATGGCAGTGTTTTAATGCAACTTTATTCAGGTCCTGATTGTAAGAGGCCTGGGTCAGGTGGTCTAGTAGGTATACAAAGGTAGTTTTGAAGCAGTAGGCAGGAGGACCTAAGGTTTAAAAGCTGTCATACCCATTCTCTTCTAAGCACTATGTGTATATGTATGAATTTTTTATCATTAACAACTAAAATATTTTTATCTGTGTTTTCCACGACAAGAAAAGAAGTAATTTGTTCAAGGGTACTAGCTTGTAAATCTGTGGGTCACGACAACATTGGTGGCTGAACAACCTTTTCACAGGGATCACTTAAGACCATCAGAAAACACATATTTAAATTACAATTCATAACAGTAGCAAAACTACAATTATGAAGTAGCAATGAAAATAATTTTAAGGTTGGGGGTCACTACTTCATGAAGAAGTGAATTAAAGGGTTGTAGCATTAGGAAGGTTGAACACTGTAAATGGTGCTGGCATGCAGGCATTCTGAAGTGGAATTAATGCTGTGAATTACTTATTCTCCTATACTAAATGGGATTTGTACAAATGAGGATTAAGGATTTAGACTCCTAGGAGGGCAGTTGGAGAGCTCACGGTAGTCATTGAGGCTGTTTGGCTGAGGCCCTGGCATCTCACTCCGAAGGAGATAATTGGAATGCAGGAGTCATAGCTAGTGTTTGCACAGGCTTTGAAGAGGTATGTCCACCTGTGTGGTTAGAAGTGGTGGGAGGCTGTGTTATATTCATCGGGCTGTTGTGAGGCTGGGTCTCTAAGGAAGTTGATGATTTGTTCCCTTGTTACGTTTTCAAACTACTGAGTTGTCCTAAGTTTCTAGAAAAATGCTCTGATCTCAGCCTTGGCTGCTCTCTGTTCCATCCCCATTCTCCGTTCCTCCCTTTGTGTCTACACGACAGGTTTCCCAGAGAGTCGGAGACACACTGTTGTGTTTCATCTTTTTCACCATTGCCTCTGATGCATCCCTCACGCACCAGAACAGCCCTCACAGAGATGGCAGTGCTCGATTCAGTGCTCATTCTGTGAGCTTCTTGGCTTTTACTTACTAGTAGTTTTCAATCATTTTGCCCTACAAGGAATATCTGAAGACATTCTGGGCATTAAATTTGAGAGAAAGGATATTATTGGTAACCATTGGGTGGAAGGCAAGAATGTAGCTAAATATTTTGTAACGCACAGGATAACTCCCACCTCAGGAATTATCTAACCCCCAAATTGTCAGTAGTTCAAGGATATAACACTAACCTTCATTCTTAAACATTTCCCATTTGACATGATTTTCTCTTGACTTGTCTTCCAGTGACTTCTGTTTCTATCTTACTGTTCTCTATAGAGGACTCTCTTGTACTATTCTTGGTGTTAGTACTTTCTGCCCACGATTGTCTTCCCAATCTCTTGTTTATGTTCCGTGTTTCATATTCTCCTTAAATATCTCTTGGGTCCCAGGAATTAACCAGCATCTCTTGATATGTGATTCCATCTGTACTCTGTGTTAGACCTCTCGTAAGCTCTGGCCATATTCATCTTTCTCGTCACTCAGGTACTCCCTGTTCATCAGAAAGTTGGTCAGATCATTGTTCGTCACAGGAAGTTAAGGTGGTAGGGTTCTACAGGTCAGATGTTCAGGGTCTACTGATCCTGACTTCCTGTACTGCACTGGGCAGTCACGCTCCACAAAGAGTTGTCCAAATGCCAGAAGTGCCCTTGTAAGGAATAGCAAATTTTGCTTTTAGTTTCTAACTGGGGAAATGAAGAAAGAAATGCTGACCACTAGTTCCAGTTAGTAGTCATACGGAAGAATGGGGTGTAAAAGGGGAACAGCATAGGAGTGCAGAGTGGAATGTAATGAGTTATACTAAAAATTGTAGAAGTGCAAACCCGTTGCTAACATTAAACTAAATGGAGAGAAACTTGAAGCAATCCCACTAAAATCAGGGACTAGACAAGGCTGCCCACTCTCTCCCTACTTATTCAGTATAGTTCTTGAAGTTCTAGCCAGAGCAATCAGACAACAAAAGGAGATCAAGGGGATACAGATCGGAAAAGAAGAGGTCAAAATATCACTATTTGCAGATGACATGATAGTATATTTAAGTGATCCCAAAAGTTCCACCAGAGAACTACTAAAGCTGATAAACAACTTCAGCAAAGTGGCTGGGTATAAAATTAACTCAAATAAATCAGTTGCCTTCCTCTATACAAAAGAGAAACAAGCCGAGAAAGAAATTAGGGAAACGACACCCTTCATAATAGACCCAAATAATATAAAGTACCTCGGTGTGACTTTAACCAACCAAGTAAAAGATCTGTACAATAAGAACTTCAAGACTCTGAAGAAAGAAATTGAAGAAGGCCTCAGAAGATGGAAAGATCTCCCATGCTCATGGATTGGCAGGATTAATATAGTAAAAATGGCCATTTTACCAAAAGCGATCTACAGATTCAATGCAATCCCCATCAAAATACCAATCCAATTCTTCAAAGAGTTAGACAGAACAATTTGCAAGTTCATCTGGAATAACAAAAAAACCCAGGATAGCTAAAACTATCCTCAACAATAAAAGGACTTCAGGGGGAATCACTATCCCTGAACTCAAGCAGTATTACAGAGCAATAGTGATAAAAACTGCATGGTATTGGTACAGAGACAGACAGATAGACCAATGGAACAGAATTGGGTACAGAGACAGACAGATAGACCAATGGAACAGAATTGAAGACCCAGAAATGAACCCACACACCTATGGGCACTTGATTTCTGACAAAGGAGCCAAAACCATCAAATGGAAAAAAGATAGCATTTTCAGCAAATGGTGCTGGTTCAACTGGAGGTCAAAATGTAGAAGAATGCAGATCGATCCATGCTTATCACCCTGTACAAAGCTTAAGTCCAAGTGGATCAAGGACCTCCACATCAAACCAGATAGACTCAAACTAATAGAAGAAAAAGTGGGGAAGCATCTGAACACATGGGCACTGGAGAAAATTTCCTGAACAAAACACCAATGGCTTATGCTCTAAGATCAAGAATCGACAAATGGGATCTCATAAAACTGCAAAGCTTCTGTAAGGCAAAGGACACTGTGGTTAGGACAAAACGGCAACCAACAGATTGGGAAAAGATCTTTACCAATCCTACAACAGATAGAGGCCTTATATCCAAAATATACAAAGAACTCAAGAAGTTAGACCGCAGGGAGACAAATAACCCTATTAAAAAATGGGGTTCAGAGCTAAACAAAGAATTCACAGCTGAGGAATGCCGAATGGCTGAGAAACACCTAAAGAAATGTTCAACATCTTTAGTCATAAGGGAAATGCAAATCAAAACAATCCTGAGATTTCACCTCACACCAGTGAGAATGGCTAAGATCAAAAACTCAGGTGACAGCAGATGCTGGAGAGGATGCGGAGAAAGAGGAACACTCCTCCATTGTTGGTGGGATTGCAGACTGGTACAACCATTCTGGAAATCAGTCTGGAGGTTCCTCAGAAAATTGGACATTGAATTGCCTGAGGATCCAGCTATACCTCTCTTGGGCATATACCCAAAAGATGCCCCAACATATAAAAAGACACGTGCTCCACTATGTTCATCGCAGCCTTATTTATAATAGCCAGAAGCTGGAAAGAACCCAGATGCCCTTCAACAGAGGAATGGATACAGAAAATGTGATACATCTACACAATGGAATATTACTCAGCTATCAAAAACAGTGACTTTATGAAATTCGTAGGCAAATGGTTGGAACTGGAAAATATCATCCTGAGTGAGCTAACCCAATCACAGAAAGACACACATGGTATGCACTCATTGATAAGTGGCTATTAGCCCAAATGCTTGAATTACCCTAGATGCCTAGAACAAATGAAACTCAAGACGGATGATCAAAATGTGAATGCTTCACTCCTTTAAAAGGGGAACAAGAATACCCTTGGCAGGGAATAGAGAGGCAAAGATTAAAACAGACACAGAAGGAACACCCATTCAGAGCCTCCCCCACATGTGGCCCATACATATACAGCCATCCAATTAGACAAGATGAAGCAAAGAAGTGCAGGCCGACAGGAGCTAGATGTAGATCGCTCCTGAGAGACACAGCCAGAATACAGCAAACACAGAGCCGAATGCCAGCAGCAAACCACGGAACTGAGAATAGGACCCCCGTTGAAGGAATCAGAGAAAGAACTGGAAGAGCTTGAAGGGGCTCGAGACCCCAAAAGTACAACAATGCCAAGCAACCAGAGCTTCCAGGGACTAAGCCACTACCTAAAGACTATACATGGACTGACCCTGGACTCTGACCTCATAGGTAGCAATGAATATCCTAGTAAGATCACCAGTGGAAGGGGAAGCCCTGGGTCCTGCTAAGACTGAACCCCTAGTGAACGTGATTGTTGTGGGGAGGGCAGCAATGGGGGGAGGATGGGGAGGGGAACACCCCTAAGGAAGGGGAGGGGGGAGGGGGATGTTTGCCCGGAAACTGGGAAAGGGAATAACACTCGAAATGTATATAAGAAATACTGAAGTTAATAAAAAAAAATTGTAGAAGTGCAAAGAAAGCAATTGGGGGAACTGTTGGTTTGTTGTTCTGTGTCCTGGCCTTTTCTGGGCAGGAAGTCACACTTAGTCTCTGCCCACATAACTGGCAGCTGTTAGTTTGGGCCTGTGGTATTGAATGGCCAGAATTGTATCTATAAAAACAATATCAATAAGCCTTATATGCTAGGTGCTGAGAACTCCCTAAGTATATACTTCTAAGCATGTGTATATTTCTCACCAAAATTATAACCTGCCAATTATTTAAATACAATTATGTATGTATGTATGTATGTATGTATGTATGTATGTATGTATGTGTATATATATATTATACACATTTATAGAAATAAAATAACCAGCCTACTTCCTTGTATTTCTTGGAATTTAGACTTACCTATTCTTTCCTTCCCCACTTTAGAAAATAATATATTTTTTCAGACTGGGGAAAAAATGAAAATACAGTAAATGTGTATATAGTCTTATACTACCCCCAAATGGATCCTCTCAACCCACTGTCAGTAGGTTCTGTAAACTTAAGTTCTGAGCCTATGTTGGTACATAGTAGCACTCAATTCTATAGCTTACCTTTAGGGTTCACTGCTGGTGTTTCTGTGCTGTGGATTTTGACAAGTGTATATGTGTGATGATATGCAAATTCTGTCACAGTATCATACGGAGTATCTGTACTGTCCTCCTCCTCATCTCCACGTCCCTGGTAACTACCAATTTGTTTAGTGTCTTTCTCACAGGTTGGATTTACATTTTAAAACGTGTATTCTAAGCTCATGTACTAGATTGGTGTTGGAAAGCTATAAGAATCCAGTGCCCATCAGTCTCCATGCACACATTGACCTTTTCAGAATGGGCCTGCTTTGAGCTAGTGTGTCTTCTTCAATCATGGGAATCTGCTTAACTGTTTGGACCCTGTGTGGGTAACATTGTAAGACTTCAGAAACGCCTCTTTGTTGCTTCCTCTTCTGTATGCTTTAAGAAAATGGTTGTTTTCGTCCTGAACTGGAGTTCTGTGTAGGCCAACAGTCTGACCAAACATCCTGTACTTAGTATCTGGTGATTGCTAGAAGAAGAGTTGAACCGAGGCTGTCTGTTTTCTCAATACTGTCTGCTATTCAGGACAAATGCTATCTAAAACTCCTGGTGATAAAACATTTTGTGGGCCCTTTTGGAGATGCTGCCAGAACTGGTCAGTGTAGTAGCCTCATACTAGTTCCTGGTTGCCTTGCATTGACTCATTTATATACAACTCCGGTACTGGGTACTGTATGTTGTCACACCCACGTATTGAGAAAACTATACCACACTGTTATAAGGCTGGGCACACAATTGAACTATGAAGGATTTGGACTTCTTGAAACTTAATAATTAATAATAGAAAATAAATTTCTTTGGGACAGCATTATATCAGAAGGAAATAATGGATGTTTCTAAATCTGCCTGGTGTTTGTTCCAGGGGAGGTGTAGCTCACATGAATGGGCCAGCAGGGACAGACTGATGGAGTCTTCGTATCCTTGTGCTGAATCTCTCTTTTTATTCTTTCAGAAGCTCCTTGTGCCACGCCCCTGATCTGCAGCTTCGGGAGAGCAGTGGACCTGGAGAAGGATGACTACCAGAAGGTGGTGTGCAACAATGAGCACTGCCCCTACAGCACCTGGATGCATCTTCAGTGCTTCTACGAGTGGGAGAGCAGCATCTTGGTGCAGTTCAACTGCATTGGCAGGGCCCGCAGCTGGAATGAGAAGCAGTGCCGCCAGAACATGTGGACCAAGAAGGGCTATGACCTGGCTTTCCGCTTCTGCTCCTGCCGCTGCGGGCAGGGCCACCTAAAAAAGGACACAGACTGGTACCAGGTAAAGCGGATGCAAGATGAAAAAAAGAAGAAGTCTGGGTCAGAGAAGAACACGGCAAGGCCTCCAGGGGAGGCTGGGGAGGAGGCAAAAAAGTGCAGGCCCCTGAACAAGCCCCAGAAAGGCCTGAGCCACGACCTTCCTCGGCGGCATTCCATGGACAGGCAGAACTCCCAGGAAAAGACAGTCAGTTCTGCAGCCTATGGGGCCCGCTCCCCTTGTGGCTCCCCTGGCCAGTCCCCACCCACTGGCTACTCCATCCTTTCCCCGGCCCACTTCAGTGGTCCCCGATCCTCCAGATACCTTGGGGAATTCTTAAAGAATGCCATTCACCTTGAGCCTCACAAAAAGGCCATGCCAGGAGGCCACGTGTTCAGAAGTGCCCACTTTGATTACAGTTCGGCTGGTCTGTCCGTACACAGGGCAGGACACTTTGACACCCCTGTACAGTTCCTGCGGCGACTGGACCTCTCTGAACTTCTCACGCACATCCCCAGGCATAAGCTAAACACTTTCCATGTCCGGATGGAAGACGATGCCCAAGTGGGCCAAGGCGAAGATCTGCGGAAGTTCATTCTCGCAGCCCTTAGTGCCAGCCACAGAAACGTGGTAAACTGCGCTTTGTGCCACCGGGCGCTCCCAGTGTTTGAACAGTTCCCTCTGGTGGATGGAACTCTGTTCTTAAGCCCCTCCAGACACGATGAGATTGAATATGATGTTCCTTGTCACCTTCAAGGTATAGGTGTTGACTCACCTTGCCTATTTGTTAAAACCCAAAAAGCCAACAAGATGGAGCTGCATTTTTACTTACTTACTTGTAACTGACGTTTTTACTCTAGCTAGGGACTAACTAGGTAACTTGAGTGTTTCAGCTTCTCCTAGTGGCTGGTGGCTTTTGTACTCTGATTTCACTGTACTGGGTACAATTTTATGTCCTTATTCTGTGCTAATTTGATGGAAGGATAGGTAATGTTTAGCTTTTCACAACGGGATACAAATTTAGAGGAGGAATTAGATTTTTCTCTTTGCTGTGAAATAGTTTGAAACCTTTAATGTGCCCAGCAAGCTGTGATGCTTGTAAGTGGGGAAAGGAGGAAACAAGAGGACAGTATGGCTTCACAGCAGTTGAATTAATTTTAAAATTGTGCAAGAACATTGATAGCATCAAAAGGGCAGTGGGGGATGATTGAAGTCCGGGCGTGCCCTTGGTTGGGGGACAGTAGTGGTCAGCTTCTATGTGTGACAAAGACTTGGCACATTTTAGCTATAACTTAAATAGCAAGGAGTTGGGCAGTACAGGTGTGAGATTAAAACTTCTGAAGAAGACATGCTTGTATATCATAGTTAATAACTTTAACAGTAAGCTACAGGGCCAGATAAAAGTGACTCCTGTCCTCTTCCCACTAAACCCTGCTGTTTCCACCCCCAGAGCCAAACCCATTGAAATGCTAAGTGATTCTTCAAGGATTTTGACATCAGGATTTTGAATACAATTATCTTAATTCTCTGGTTTTAGGCGCTATATCTTTTGATAAGCCTGGCCTGTAAGATCTCTCCCCTTTGGAGATAATCCTATGTTTCTGCTGCGTGTTAATGCTGGTGACCAAGAGTGTGTACATATGGACATACTTCCCATTCTAGGAACAGTCTTGAAGGCATACTCCTCAAAACTAGGGTTCGTTTCTTCTGTTGCCATGTGTTTTGTTTTGGCTTTTGGAGGCAAAGATCTCAGTCTGTAGCCAGGCTTGCTGCAGAGCCACGGTCCTGTGACGACGTAGGTGTTATTGAGAGGCGACTGCTGGTGTAGCATCTGGAAGGCCAGGGCCCGAGAGTGGTGCATTCATTGTTTTAACTTTGGGTTAAAACATCCAGCAGCTCTGTAAGCCACCTTCCTAAGCATTTCTGCACACTTAGCGTTTTTGAAGGTCTTTCCTTCTGTAAACATCTCTTCTGAAGGCCTTCTTCTCCATGCTCTGTTCTGCCCTGAAGAACTCAGGACCTGTTGGACTTGAAGAAAAGCCTCTGGTATTTCTCATGCTTTGAGTCTCGTTCTCTAACCTATAGTTTCCTTTCTTTATTTTTCCCTCAGCACCCTCAGAAGCTGAGACACTGGAAGTTTGAGAATGCCTCTGTTCATTCTCAACACAGGCTTGTTACCTAGCTGGGTCATGTCGTCCTTTACAGAAAGTGTTTCTTCACTGTCTCCTATCATACCTTGTTACAACTGTCATGAAGTCTGATATTCTTAAACGTCCCCATGTCTCCAATCTCTGTCCTCTTTAAAGGATCCCTTACTGCGCCTCCTGTTGTGCAATCCTACCATACTGTGGTTTCTTATTTCCTCCACCTTCACATTCTATGGGCTGTCATGGATTATTGAGTATAACACAGATCCTCACTTTGGAGGAACTTTGCTTTCGTGTTACTACTTTGATAAATACCTCACCTTTCGCTTTCTGGAACTCCTGTTCATGTGATAGTATACCTCTTAGTTTGATATTTCTGACCCCCTTTTAATGGGAAAGAAAAATCCTGTGTTTGCCTGTTATGTGTAGACTCTGTTAAACCTTCTGGAAGTGGAACATTTCCTTGGATTGCTCTCCTAGTATTTTGAATATATGGATTCTTTTGTTTGTTTGCTTTTTTTTTTTTTTTGAGACACTGTATAGATCAGGCTGGCCTAGAAGAGATATTCCTGGCTCTGCCTCCCAAATGCTGGGATTAAAAGCATGTGCCACCAAAAGACCAGGAACATTCTTGTTTCTCAGACGCAATTTCCTTTATTCCTTTATTGTCTTTTAGAGTAAGAAAAAGTTGGCAGTTACAGGATAGCCTTGTTTGTGTGTTTGTGTGATTTTTCTGGGGGTCCTTCAGCTTTTGTTACAAGGTGGGATTCCCCAAAGCCGAGTGGCCTCAAGGAACTTTAGAGTACTGAAGATACCATTCCCTTCATATTTTCAATCTGTGTGATAAGAACATTCAAAATCCTACTTATTCTGAAAACTATGTAATGAGGTGTAGTCATTGCAGTGTAGTGGGACACTAGCACTTTTGCTCCTCCTAACAGTATGGTGCTTGCCCATTAACCAGCCTCTTCCCACCCACCCCAGCCTCTCTTCCTTCCCTAGCCCTGGGTAACCATTGTACCTATTCCGTACTTCTGCATCCCACAACTATGTGCATCACATGGTAGTAGTCTTGCTGTGCCTGGTTTATTTATTATTTAATATAACACCCTTTGGGTTTATCCATTTAATGGAAACATGATTAAATTTCTTTTGTGGCTAAATATGTGTATATAGGTATATACACAAAATATTTTCTCCATCTAGTCATCTTTTAATGGACTCTTAGTTTGATTCTGTAGCTTTTGTGAGTAATACTGCAGTGAATATGGGAGTACTTCTGACATACTGACTTGACTTCTGGATCATGTGGTAATTCTAATTATTATAATTACACAAGTCAAGACATGTTCTAGTGTTACTATTAGGTAATTCATAATTTTTATTTATATATTTATTTTTGAAACAGAGTCTTACAGTGTAGCCCTGGTTGGCCTGGAACTCGGTAGATAGATCAGGCTCAACCTCAGAGATCATTCAGTCTGGCTCTACCTCTAGAATGCCAGGATTAAAGGTGTGAGCTACCATCCCTGGCTTATTTTTCAGTCTGAGGGAACTGTATACGGTTTTCTCTAATGGCTTTACTACATCCCATTGGAAGCATGTGAAGATTCACATGAGCTTATTCAAATGCATGAAGCTGGAGGACATGAGTAAATGAAATAGGCCAAGTACAGAAAGACGAATGCCATCTGACCTTATTCAGCGGTAGAGTCAAACCACTGATCTCAGTGCAGAGAGGAACAGTGCTCAGCTGAAGCAGGGGAGGGTAGGTGGCACCGTTCCCAGGGTAGGAAAGAGAATGGCTAGTGACAGAAGTACAGTTAGATGGCAGTTAGGTTTCTTCCTGTCTTTCAGAGGTGGGAGTTTTTTGTTTTGTTTCTAATTTAGCATAGCTGCTAGTAATTTTAGAGGGAAATGGATAGAAACACCTTTATTTCTACACCTTAAAACTTGTACCATACTTTCTGGAAATGAATTAGGGTGTTTGTGGTGGACCCCCATCATTAGTCCATCCTCAGTCAGTCAAACTTTGCACACCTGCTCGGTGGGATCATCAGTGTATACCCTTAGTATGTAGAGTACTTGCTATATGCTGACTTATGTAACTTAACTGTACTCAGCCTGAGACTGTGAATAATAGCACCACATGTGCTATAACACATGCTATAACTCGTGCATATTGTGTATGTCCTGTACTCTGAGCACTCTGAGACTTCCAAAGAAGAAAGGGCCGGTTCTTGGTTTTGGTTCTTCAGGAGGCAGGATGGAGTAGGAGATATGGAGAGCAGGTCGGGGCAGGCAGTGTTTTCTTCACGCCTAGGAAGCCCTTTGCCAGGTTCTTACGGATTTGAATTTAGATGTTTTCAGCATTAAAAAAAAATAAACTGATATATAAAAAAAAGAGCTACTTGAAAAGGTCTCAACCTGGAGACAGAGTTGAAATTTTGGCACATCTGTATGCATGAAGATATGAACTGCTGTTTGTAGATAGTGGGAGCTCAAAGGAAAGGATATCTGCGGGAGATTGGAGGAAAATTACAGATTTGGAGAGGCTTTGACTATGAAAGTGAAGGGTCTAATGTAGTACAATTTGATTCTAGACCATATAAATGATATTTTCGCAGGCTGGGGTAGACAAGGTTGGGAAAAATACCCAATTTTGTGGGAAAAAAAGCTGAGGTCATTTGTATATTTGGTTAACTTTTTGTGAAGGTATCTAGCGAGACTTTAGAAAGAAGCGTTGCTGGTGAACATGTGGGATGTTATTTTTAACATCGGTAGCTACATCTTAGAAATGAAAAGAGAAGAGGAAGCAGTTGTGGTAGCGCTCAAGACTAAATCTCAGATCAGAGAGAGCATGGAAAAAGGCAAAAATTAGAGAGGCCTGAATTACTTGTATGCTTGCACACTCACTTGTATGTAAGTATTCACAGATAATGACTGTGCTCTGTACACTTTCTAGAGGTACCAAGAACTAACTGCTGGCTTTAGAATCTGGTCAAGAGGTTTAATGAATACTAGAAAAGGCACCAGTGCCACAGTAAGGCCTTAGTGATGGGTCAGTTTCTACTGCTGTACTCAGAAGTCTGGGTACCTTATTCATAGTAAGCACTAATGCTAACACACTTTTGAAGTATTTCCAATTCCAACAGGATGGCCACATTCTAGGCCATGGGATTCCACAGTTCACAGTTGATTATATGTTACTGAGATGTTTACTGTGCTCATTGGATTCTTACTCGCTTATTCTGCCCCTTAATCCTTCTGGCCTTCCCCAGCTTTGTCTCCAAACCCTGCTCTCTGATTCAGAAAATGGTTTTATTTGGTCTTTCTAAGAAACACTGGTCTAGGTAAGAGGGACTCTATGGCCTTCTTTACTACTGTGCATCATATGTGATTGTGCTTACGGAATCTTTCCTATGACTGAGAAATTCTCTTTATAGAATAGCATGGAATAGTAATGGGAAATAATTCCTGAAACTAAGTTTTGACTCAGGCTTCCCAAGACTTCGCCTGTAAGTTAAGCGTCAAGATAGACATGAACTGAGTCTCGTTTTGGCTCCTTGTTTTCTTTGTAAGCATTCATAAGCTGCCCAGGCTCTTTAAGCATCTGTCCCTCCTGTTTGAAATGGGAATAACAATCGCGATCCCTTTGTAGTGTTGCAGTGAGAGTTAAATGACAGGATGGATGGAACGCTCACAGCACAAGGCAGACCCTGGTGAGCCCAGTGAGCGTTCCTGTCTTCATCATCCATTACCTTCTGTGTCCGCTGTAAACTTCCATTAGCAGCCCTGATGTATCATTGAGCACTGTATTGAGTAGGACCAAGAAGGAATCTGGAAATGAAGTGTTCTAGTGGCTCATAGATAATGAAATTGACTTTTGGGTATGGTCCCAGGAACTCAGTGGGTATGGCATATGAGATCCTGTTTTCAGTGTTTTAGAACATGGGTGAATGGTATTGCAAAGAGCTCTTTCCAGTCTTCCTGGTTTATAAACCCCACAGTTTATAGTGTCTATGGCTGTTACCATTCTCTATCCATTCACTCAGGACACAGAGCTCTTCAGGCTGTGGACATTGTGCTGGATTCCAAATTGACAAGGATGAATGAGGTGTGGCTCCTGCCCTCCAGGAAGAAGTGGGTCATGTAAACAAATGCAATGAAAATGTTCCCTCCAAGGACCATTAGGTGTCTTTGCAGTGGAAAACCCCTAGTCTGAGTTAGGTAGCAGCATATTGTGAGTAAGAAGCCACCATGAGGTGTTCTGGAGTGCTCCCTGTTCTGAGCAGTACTGCTGTTCCATATTGCCCAGGAAGATCCTAGACATGCGTACTAACTATTTGAACCCTTACTCTTTCATATATTTGGATGACTTCTTTCCTTTATAAACATTAAGTCCTAGATAAACAGTAAAGGGATGAGGTTGTGACTTTTAAAAGCTCAGTAAATAATATGTTGAATTTCTAATGTATCACAAGTCATATATAATTCTAGTTCCTACATTATCTGTGGTGATAGCTGAGCAGCTTTGGGACTGAGGACTGTTAACATAGTAATTGTGGCTGTTGTAAAGTTCGGGGCTGTTGATACCAAGACAGACAGTTTTGGGTGAAATTTGTGGGTTTCAGCCCGTCAGACCAATGCTGCTGGTTCCTGTTGGTTCACTGCATGTATGTCACATGTAGGCTCCGGAGACTCGTCACGGTTGCAGTTTGGTCATGAGCATGTGGCTTTCTGTTTGGATCTGGATGAACAGACAATATTATCCTAACTAGAGGGATATTCTAATCAATCACTCTCTCTATCCATCCATCCATCCAATAAAATGTTTGCTTTTTGTTGACGATGGGGGCATTTTCTCACCACTGGAGATACAGTTGCTTTCCCCCTAGCCACCGTCATTCTTGTGTTTTCTGTGTGCAGGGAGACTCATGCATCTGTATGCAGTGTGTGTGGACTGCCTGGAAGGGGTTCACAAGATCATCTGCATCAAGTGCAAGTCACGATGGGATGGCAGCTGGCACCAGTTGGGCACCATGTACACCTACGACATCCTGGCCGCCTCTCCCTGCTGTCAGGTTGGTGTCAACTGAAGTAAGGGTGCAGTAGATAACTTTGGACTTTTGTTACCAAGTTAGCTTAGAGAGCTCAAGGCTGCTTTGTGGTTACTTTGAATGTGGAGTGTGAGTGCTTGGTCAGGGTGTACTTCTAAGAGTAAAGAATTCAGGTGAGGTAAAATACTGTTTAGTCAAAAGTATACACATATGCAGAGTAGGAGAGCTGAATTTATTTTCCATCTGTTAAGTGAAAAGAAAAAGCGAAACACCTCGCTTCCATTCGAGGCGCCATGGAAGTGCCATGCTGAGTAGCTACAGTTGTTTAGGTGGCCTGGGAGGTAGATTCTGTGTACGGTTTCTTTGGTTTTTGTTTTGTTTGATTGTAATTTTCTCATTTTGTGAGATTAATTTGTACTACAGATTTGTAACGGACGGTTTTAACTTAAACTGAAAAGGAAAATTTTTTTCTAGAACAGGAAAAAAAATTCACTTCTTGCATACTTTGTGCGAGATGTTTGCAAAACCCTAGTTCTCCCACTTAAGTTATGTGACGTTGACCAGAAAGCTTTACAATTCCTAAGGACCTAGAAGCAGCAATATTCTTTCCTGACTCGTAGGAGCACCTAAAATGTAGCTGTACAAAGGAAAGGAGGAGGTGCTGACACAATACCCCATTAAATAAGAAATAGAAACCAAAAGGATAAAAATCCTGAGGAACACCTGAATGTGTGATTACTCTGCGTGCTTGAGGAAGAACCTGATACATAATTCCCTGGTAGGTGATTCTGGGTAGCAGAGACGTTTTCTGCTGGCATTGTGTTAACCCATATCCTTTACAGATGATGAATATTACACTTTGGGTTACAACATGACTTTGTATCATTACCATTGTAACTTGATTTTTAAAAATATATTCTTCTAGTATCAGTTTGATTAGTAGATGACCTATTTCTGTTGTAGTCAAAGGTGGGCAGACAATAGTTCTTTTCTTTTTTGCATATTTGGGTGTTTTGTGTAAGAGAAATGTGCTTGTGAGTGAGGTGGGCAGCCTTATGTCTCTTTGTTCTTGTGGTGTTCTGACCACATTGCAGATTCAGGATTAGCCTTGAAATATGGTATCATAGTCTTCCAGTTTCTCGCTGTCGGGCTTTATGGTTACCACTGTACCTTTGTGTCCATCCCTAGGACAAGAGAAACCACAGGAAGTGGGGCCTTTCTGTGTACCTATGTGATGTAGCAGGAGTTAGCCCTTTAAGGACGTGAGGACATGAACAAAGGTTTGGGCCACAATAAAACTCATGGCACCTTAGCCTTGCATGGCACCTTGCAGAGCTCATTCAGCTTTCTGAGTGGATGCTTATAATGAATGACTCAAGTCCTTGAAGGTTTTCCCCAGGTCTACACAGATTGTGTCTCAGCTGTGACTAAATATGAGATTCCTATTCTGGTGTTCTTTCTATTTGTTGAACAGCCATGATGTTTCCCTATCTTCAGAGAGAAATTCAGAGAGAGTGGCGTCCTGCCCACCAGCCCTTTAGTCTACACTAGATGTTCATTCTTTAAACTGATATATGCCAAGGTTCTATTCTCTGGCCCTCAACTGAAACAGAAAACCTGTTTGATTACTATTTATTATTATTATTTAGCAATTGGAAAGATTCACTGTGAAGATACAGGTTGTAGACAGTTCTCAAGTATCCAGGAAAGTCTTCTAATAAATCTGAGTCAACAGTAAGTAGTAATTGGTTATCAGAAGGGAATGACAGGTTAAAGAGAACTCTACTCAGGACTCAGAGAGGTGAAGTAGTTAAAAGGGGGTTCATTCTAGGTTATGGGAGGTTGGCGTGTGTAGGTGAAGTGTGCACCTTGGAGCACATTTAGTTTAAAGTTCAACTGTCTGCTTCCTGTTTTCTTGGGCTTGGTATTTAGCACCGTGCCCCTTTCACTGTCTGAAATGCAGATTATGCTCCTTCACAAGAAGCCTTGAGGACAAATTTGTTAGCACATTTTTAGGAAGGATCTAAATTTAGACTGTTTGATCTGTAATTTCTGCCTATCCTCTTCACTCCCAGATCTATTGCTGAAGTCCCCAGGATTGAGCTGTTAGACACAGGCATGGGTGAGGGGTCAAGTGCTAGTGAGTTCCAGAGTCTCAGGATACACATGTCTCTCCTGCCTGGATTGCCCGTTTTGTCTCGATATTTTAGGGAAATTTTATTTTTATTTTATTTTTATCAAAGAAAACTGATATATAGAGACAAATGAAAGTGTAAATGAGGTTTTAAAGTAAACATGGACTCTTCAGGGAAGCTTTATGTAGATTCAGGTGGAGAGAGCCATTTCAGCCACTTGCTTAAAATCCGAGGGGTAACTGATTGCTGTTAGGTAACTGTTGGTGATGTTTAGGTAGTACCGGTTAGAGTTTTCCCATCGACAGACACCTCACATTAAGAGAGAAACTGGGAGACTGTAGTCTTTAGAAGGATGATGATGATGAATGCCAGTGTATGCATCTTAGATGTGCATACCTTGGTTCTGCCAATAACGGAGATGTTCCACTGAGTCTCGGTCAGCCCCCAACGGTGTGATTAGGTGGCTTGACTAGCACTGTGTCCGGTGCTGTTGTGGCTTACCATTCGTGTCTCCCCAGGCCCGTCTGAACTGCAAGCATTGTGGCAAGCCCGTGATCGACGTGCGGATCGGGATGCAGTACTTCTCCGAGTACAGCAACGTCCAGCAGTGTCCACACTGTGGGAACCTGGACTACCATTTCGTGAAGCCATTCTCCTCCTTCAAAGTTCTCGAAGCTTATTGATGAAAGCTTTGCTTTAGTAATAGCTATTTTATTGATATTATTACTTTACTACATATCTTTTATAGGGGAGCATTCTGTGACATTAATTTCTTTTCTAATTTGAAGCAGAGTTTACTTTGTATATTTGTGCCACTAAAATGAGGGCTGCCCCTTGCCCTTTCTTGGTTCCCAAATATGTGTGTGTGTGTGTGTGTGTGTGTGTGTGTTAGTTAGACTGGAGGCCAGATGGGAAATTGTGCAGAACTCATGCAGAACATCTGGTGGAGTTCTAAGGTAGTAGGAAGGAAGGATGCCATTTACGGATAGAAATCTGGCTAAGCTAGAGGTGTGGTAGGAGTTGGGAGGGGCTTTTACTAATACGTTAGCTTTCTTGAGATTCATTGTTAGTTCTCGGCCTTGGGAAAAATAAATGACAAGTGAATGTACATGTGAGCTGGACAGCCAGCACTGTACTGGGCTGTCTGGACTCTTCTTCAGCACAGGCTGAGGTGAGGTTTGCTCCACTGATGGGTGATTGAGGGTAGAAGTGAGTACTCTTCCTTTGACCATTTGTGTAATTAACAGTTCTCATACTGGAAGTAATATCCAAATTATGCGACATGTGAAAACTGTGGGTGTTTAGGTGAGCTGAGTCGGACAGGCCTGGGAAAGTGAGTTTGGCAATGATGCCCACTGAGTCAAGCGAGCAGAAAGATGGAACTAGGTTATTTGAACTCTATCTCCAGAGTTGGTCAGGAACCCACAGACGCTGATGCTGCGGTCCTGATGCATCCTTTGCAGATTGCATTGCTGAAATGCTGCCTGGTACCCACGTCTTCTCCCAGGTAACCTCTGTCTACTGCTGTGCTGCACAGCCAGCTGCACCACACTTCCCTTCCTGCCTCGCTAGTGCCACACATGCAGAACTGGTCTGAAGAAGGAAGGGGAAATTTGTTAGGATGACGAAGAATAGTTTTATTTTTTTAAAAGAATGTTCAGTTTTGGAAACAGTAATGCAAAAGAGCATATCTGAAAATAGATCCTGAAGATTCCCATGATCCCTTACTGTAGTTAAAAACCGTCACATGCAGAAAACCAAGTATTCCAAAACCAGCCTCTGTTCAGTAGAGTGTGGAAATATGCTAAAGACATGGCCTGTGCGATTAGAGTTAGAGAAGTACTTCTTAGGAAGGAGTTTGGTCATTCCAAGTAAGACACAGACGTACATATAAGAATACTAAACAATCATTTTATGACCAGGCAAGTTTGGAGTTCATGTAAATATTTTATATCACTTTCTTGGTTTATCCCCTACAAATACAGGGGGTGTTTCTCTTCAAAATTGTCTAAGCATTGTTACCAATGAGTTTTAAATTCTACTGCTTGGTGATTTGTTGGAAACCATAGCATTAAGGAACCCATTTACCAGCTAAGAGTCTTCACCTTTGGGTGGATATTCTCCATCAGTTGGTTCGTTACTTCTAGTTTGATGATCTGATGTTTCACATCTACAAAATATCACCATCCTAGGACAAGCAGAGATCATTATTGGTCAGATGGAGTTTAATGCAATTACATGAGGTCTTTATGACATAGCACTTGCAAAATTGTCTCTGATGCACAAAGCTGTAATTATGAATTAGCTGTTTCCCTATGAATCTGTTATATACTCAAGTTTAAAATTTTGGTAAGTTTCTATTTAGATTCATATTTGTCTTCATGTTTCTGATTTTTTAAAATAAATAAAATACTTGTACTGCTGTTCTCTAACCTGTTGACGTTTTCTAGTAAAATTTCGCTGTATTGTTGTTCCAAAGTCAATCTATTCATTGTACCCAGTGAGTTCTCTAGATTAAAAGACACTGTGGAGCTGTAAGCCACATTCTCTTCTCGCTCCTTAGATTGTTTTCTGACCCTAAAATGAAGAGGTTTTATTTCAATAGGATAACATTGGCATTTGATGATACGTTGAGGATAAAGCAGGGCTATAAATATGTATAGTCTTATAAAAAGAGAAGCATTCGCCCTGCACTCCAGTACTGCCTCCTGTTAGTGCATTAATTTCACTTGTGTTTGGAAGGAAAATTTGGCTGATATGAGAATAAAATACCGGCATTAATACTTGCTATAAGGGTAAATTTGACCTTGGAAATCTGCTGACCTTATTGTTTTCACCAATCTTTGCCTGAACACCTTGATTAGAACTGGATTATGTAAGAAGGATCAACATTTCTGTTGTAGCTGGGATAGTAAAGGTTATCAGTCAACTAGGAGATCTAACTTCTGTTTCTGATGAGTAGTGCTCAATAACCCATAATTTTCAGATTGACTAATAATTTAGTGTTTTTTACCGACCTTAACATTTTTAGTCATTTATTTTTAAAGTGTTCCATACTTTGAACAAGTTAAACTGCTCCAGTTTTGAGAGAGGCTAATTTCTTCAGACCGTCTCAGCTCTCTGCTGTCTCTGATCACCTGATCACATGGGAAGCACTTACACAGAGCCTTCTCTAGCATCCCTCAGTTTCCAATTTTTGTAAAAGGGATTAATTTTTCTAAGTAAGAGAAATTTCATACCTTTTTGGAAAAAACTAAATCTTGAAGAAAGAATATTATATGTTTAAATGCTAAAACTTAATGGATTGAGTGATAACTTGCTGGACAACCAAGACTGCCTGTCTGAGTTCTTCACATTGTCTTACCACACCAGTGCTGATTGTGCAGTCTGCTCTGTGCCTATTTTCTAACCTGTTTGATTTTCTGTTCAAATCCTTGAAGCAGTGGTTGAGTAATTTTAGTTGGGATATTGGGGAAGAGGTGAGGAGAAAGCACTTTTCTTTAGGTGTGATTCCCGTGACAGGACGCTGCCTAACCTTGTTCATCTTCATACCTTGTTGACTTCATTATTTTTCCAGATAATTGAAAGAGAATATAATGAATGGACACCATGAAAACCAGCTCAAAAATACGTTGTTGTCTATAAAGATTTCTTGTCGAGATGTCTTGGATTGCACTTTTGTTGAGGGAAGCCAATGTAAATACTTAAAGAATGTTGATTAAATTGAAGCATTTGGGTTATGGAGTCGTGTGATGATAGAGGGTTTCTGTATGTGAAAGGTGTGTATTAAGAATAATAAAATTTTAGAAACAAGTATTGGGCTTTGCTTTAATCTGTTACTAGATTTTGTTGGGGACTTTTGAGAAACAGGGTTGTTTGGTAAGAAAAGATAGTAGAGAAGTAGGGATATTCTCAGTTAAAAGAAAAATACAGACAGCCATTCAAAAGTGCTACTGCAACTAATCAAAACAAAACCCTTTAGCTCGTGAGGTAAAGGTTCCTGTTATCAAACTGAACAACTTGAGTTTGAGCCCCAGAACTCACATGGTAGGAGGGGAGTGACAACTCCAGAAAGTTGCTCTTTGACCAGAACGCGTGTGCTCTGGTGCATGCACATACATTATAGAAACATGTAAAAAAGGGGGAGGGGACCCACAATTACAAATTACTCACTGCTTACACATATGTATCACATATAAGCTGCTTTTGCAGTAAAATAATAACAAATCAGCCTTCCCCTTTTCATATGTATAGTATAAAATTATTGTTCTGGTTATAAAGAGTGTAGTTTTGAAACACCTCATCTCCACCTAGACATTGTCTTAGTTATTCTGTTATTGTGAAGAGACACCATGACCAAGGCAACTCTTATAAAGGAAAGCATTTAGTTTGGGACCTGAAAACAGTTTCAGAGGCTTAGTTCTGGTGGGGAGCATGGTTGCAATCCAAGCAGGCACTGGAGCAGTAGCTGAGAGCTTTACACCCTGATTTGCAGAGAGAGAGATTGGGCCTTACATGGGCCTTTGAAACCTCAAAGCTCACCCACAGTGATATACTTTCTCAAACAAGGCCACACCCAATCCTAATATTCAAACAGTTCCATAATTTTCAACTATAGGGAGCTATTTCTCCACTAATTATTAAGTTTGTATCCTGCTGGTAGCCCTCCCCACTCCTCCCATTCCCTCTCTATAGTTCCTTCCCCTGGCTACCCCTCCCTTCACCTCTGGGATGGAGAGGTCATCCCCCTTGGGTATCAATCATCCCTGACACCTCCTGTCACTGCAGGACTAGGCACATCCTTCCCATTGAGGCCAGATAAGGCAGCCCAGTTAGGGGAACAGAATTTGTAGGCAGGCAGGAAACAAGAGTCAGGGATACTCCCTGCTCCAGTTGTTAGGGAACCCACATGAAGATCAAGTTGCACATCTGCTACATATGTTCAGGGGGCCTAAAGACCACCTCCTGGTAAGTCCCACCTTTCAGTGTCTGACACATTGATTTGGGGTGATGTATTCACACAAAGTAATCACATTTTTAAAAAATCATTGCATTCATTTCCATCTCAATGATATCCCACTTCCCAATTACCCCTTCCACCAACCCCCCATCCCAGGATACCCCACCCCCCAGTTACTCCACCAGCACCCCATTCCACATCCCTCCTCCCCCCCCCGCCTGTATGAGAGTGCTCTCCCCCCCCCCCACACACACATACACATACTCTCCCGCTCCACCACTCCAGCATCCTCCTACTCTGGGGTATCAAGCATCCAAGGGACCAATGGCCTCCCCTCCAGTAGCTATCAGGCAAGGTCTTCCTCTGCTACATAAGTATCTGGAGCCATGGGTCCCTCTGGGTACACTCCTTGGTTGGTGGTCTAGACTCTGGGAGAACTGGGTAGTCAGGCCAGCCTATGTTGTTCTTCTAACGGAGTTGCAATCTCCCTCTTCTCCTCCAGTCCTTCTGCAAGTTCCACCACCAGGTTCCCTGAGCTCTGTCTGATGGTTGGCTTCAAGCATGCAAGTCTGCATTGGTCAGTTGCTGGCTGGATTTCCTCAGGACCCGCCACACTATGTTCCTGTCAGCAGGCGCCTTTAGACCATGGCAACAGCGTTGGGTTTGGTGTCTGCAGGCATGATGGATCCCCAGGTGGGGCCGTCCCTGGTTTGACCCTTCCTTCAGTCTCTGTTCCATTTTTATCCCTGTTCTTCCTTTGAACAGGAACACTTCTGGGTTAAATGTTTGAGATGAGTGGGTGTCTCCACCCCTTGACCGGCAGCCGTGTCTATCTGCTGGACGAGGTCTCAACAGATCTGTCTCCCCATTCTCTGCACATTTTGGCTAAAGTCATCCCTGTTGGGTCCTGGGAGCCTCACACTTCCCTGGTGTCTGGAACCCTCCAGTGGCTACCCCAGTTCCTCATCCTCCCTGCTACATATCTTTGTTCGATTTCCTGACCCTGTACCTTTCCAGCATCTCCTCCAGATCCTGATGCTGCCACCCTTATTTCCACCCCTTTCTTTCCCCCTCCCCAGTCCCCCTTTCCCTCCACTTCCCACGATGTTCCTGTTCCCCCCTCATTGCAGGACTGAAGCATCCATACCCTGGACTTACTTCCTTCTACACTCCTTATGGTCTATGGGCTGTATTATGGGCATCGTGGCCTTTTGGGCTAATACCCATTTATCAATGAGTATATACCATTGTTGGGAGCAGCCTCATGTTAGATCTAAGCAACCATACTTAAGCCTGCACCTGCAGCTCTGCTAGAATTTAATAGATATAAATCTTGTCATTCGGTCACTTAGCACTGGAGGTCAGGTCACTTAGCAACCCTCCCTGTACTGTTCCTCCTGCCAGCCGATTTACCCAGCCAACAGCCTGTTCATTGAGCCAAGCTCATTCCTTTGTGGTCACCTAACCCCACCCCACGTCCTGCTTCTACCAGGACTTCTGCCTGAGAGAAATTAAAAATTGTCAGCTTGATCAGACCAGAAAGTATTGCTGTCCGTTCTTTGCGTCTCTTGTACCCCATTCTCTCCTAGGCGGTCCCCAACCCCTGTCGACTGCCCTGCAGGACGGGGCATACCATGTGTGTTCTTTTGAGACTGGGTTACCTCACTCAGGATATTTTTTAGTTCCATCCATTTGCCTGCGAATTTCATGAAATCATTTTTAATTGCTGTGTAGAACTCCATTGTGTAGATGTACCACATTTTCTGTATCCATTCTTCTGTTGAGGGACATCTGGGTTCTTTCCAGCTTCTGGCTATTAGAAATAAGGCTGCTATGAACATAGTGGAGCATGTGTCTTTGTTATGTGTTGGAGCATCTTTTGGGTATACGCCTAAGAGTGGTGTAACAGGGTTCTCAGGTAGTACTATGTCCAATTTTCTGAGGAATCTCCAGAGTGGTTGTACCAGCTTGCAGTCCCAAAAGCAATGGAGGGTGTTCCTCTTTCTCCACATACTTACCAACATTTGCTGTCACCTGAGATTTTTATCTTAGCCATTCTGACTGGTGTGAGGTGGAATCTCAGAGTCATTTTGATTTGCATTTCCCTGTTGATAAGGATGTTGAATATTTCTTTAAGTGCTTTTCAGCTATTCAAGATTCTTCAGTTGAGAATTCTCTATTTAGCTCTGTATTCCTCTTTTCAATAGGGTTATTTGGTTCTCTGGACTACCTTCTTGAGTTCTTTGTATACATTGGGTGTATCCTATCAGATGTAGGGTTGGTAAATATCTTTTCCCAATCTGTTGGTTGCCGTTTTGTCCTATTGACAGTGTCCTTTGCTTTACAGAACCCTTTCAATTTTGAGGTCCCATTTGTCGATTGTTGCTCTTAAAGCCTAAGCCATTGGTGTTCTGTTAAGGAACACATCCTTTGTGCCCAAGTATTCAAAGCTCTTCCCCACTTTCTCTTCTATTAGACTCAGTGTATCTGGTTTTATGTGGGGTTCCTTGATCCACTTAGACTTGAGCTTTATATAGGGCGATAAGAATAGATCAATTTGCATTCTTCTACATGCAGACCACCAGTTGAACCAGCACCGTTTGTTGAAAATTTTATCTTTTTTCCACTGGATGGTTTTAGCTTCTTTGTCAAAGATCAAGTGACCATAGGTGTATGGATTCATTTCTGGGTCTTCAATTCTATTCCATTGATCTACCTACCTGTCTCTGTACCAGTACTGTGCAGATTTTTTTTTTCATCACTATTGATCTATAGTTTGGCTTGAAGAAGTTTTTTTTTTTTTTTTTTTTTTTTTTTTTTTTTTTTTTTTTTTTGGTTGGGAAACTTCTAATGACTTTTTCTATTACCTCGGGGGTTATGGGGCTGTTTAGTTGGTTTATCTGATCTTGATTTAACTTTGGTACCTGGTATCTGTCTAGAAAATTGTCCATTTCATCTAGGTTTTCCAGTTTTTTTGAGTATACACTTTTGTAGTAGGATCTGATGACTTTTTAAATTTCTTCAGATTCTGTTGTTATGCTTCCCTTTTCATTCCTGATTTTGTTAATTTGGATACTCTCTTTGCCCTCTGGTTAGTCTGGCTAAGGGTTTATCTATCTTGTTCATTTTCTCCAAGAACTAACTTTTGGTTCTGTTGATTCTTTGTATGGTTCTTCTTGTTTCTACTTGGTTGATTTCAGCTCTGAGTTTGGTTATTTCCTGTTGTCTACTCCTTTTTGGTCTATTTGCTTCTTTTTGTTCTAGAACTTTTAGGTGTCCTGTCAAGCTACTAGTGTATGCTCTCCAGTTTCTTTTTGGAGGCACTCAGAGCTTTGAGTTTTCCTCTTAGCATTGCTTTCATTGTGTCCTATAAGATTGAGTATGTTGGCCTTCATTTTCATTAAATTCTAAAAAGTCTTTAATTTCTTTATTTCTTCCTTGACCAAGTTATCATTGAGTAGAGCATTGTTAAGCTTCCATATGTATGTGCTCTTTCTGTCATTTTTGTTGTTATTGAATACCAGTCTTAGTCCTCAGTAATCTGATAGGATGCATCAGATTATTTCAATCTTCTTGTATCTGTTGAGGCCTGCTTTGTGGTCAAATTCGGAGAAAGTACCATGAGGTGCTAAGAAGAATGTATATTCCTTTGTTTTAGGATGAAATCTTTTATGGATATCTGTGGTTCATAACTTCTATTAGTTTCTCTATATCTCTGTTTAATTTCTGTTTCCATGATCTGTCCATTGATGAGAGTGGGGCGTTGAAGTCTCCCACTACTGTATGAGGTGCAGTGTGTGCTTTGAGCTTTAATAAGGTTTCTTTTATGAATGTAGGAGCCCTTGCATTTGGAGCATAGATAGATTCTGGATTGAGAGTTCATCCTTGTGGATTTTTCCTTTGATGAATATGAAGTGTCCTTCCTTATCTTTTTTGATAACTTTTGGTTGAAAGTCAGTTTTATTTGATATTAGAATGGCTACTCCAGCTTGTTTCTTGGGACCATTTGTTTGGAAAATTATTTTACTCTGAGGTAGTGTCTGTCTTTGTCACTGAAGTGTGTTTCCTGTATGCAGGAAAATGCTGGGTCCTCTTTATGCATCCAGTCTGTTAGTCTATCTTTTTATTGGGGAATTGAGTCCATTGATGTTAAGAGATATTAAGGAATAGTGATTGTTGTTTCCTGTTGTTTTTGTTTTTAGAGGTAGAATTATGTTTGTGTGGCTCTCTTCTTTTGTGTTTGTTGCAATAAGATTAATTTCTTGCTTTTTCTAGGGAGTAGTTTCCCTCCTATTATTCTCTGGCTTTGTGGAAAGATATTGTTTAAATTTGGTTTTGTCTTGGAATACTTTGGTTTCTGCATCTATGTTAGTTGAGAGTTTTGCTTGATATAGTAACCTGGGCTGGCATTTGTGTTCTCTTAGGGTCTGTATGACATCTGTCTAGGTTCTTCTGGCTTTTATAGTCTCTGTAGAGAAGTCAGGTGTCATTCTGATAGGTCTACCTTTATATGTTACTTGACCTTTTTCCTTTACCACTTTCAATATTCTTTCTTTGTTCTGTGCATTTGGTGTTTTAATTACTATGTGATGGGAGGAATTTCTATTCTGGTCCAATCTATTAGGAGTTTTATAGGTTTCTTGTATGTTTGTGGGCATTTCTTTCTTTAGGTTGGGGAATTTTTCTTGTATAATTATTGTTGAAGATGTTTGCTGGCCCTTTGAGTCAGGAATCTTCACTCTATTCTATACCTATTATTCTCAGGTTCGGTTTTTACATTGTTTCCTGTATTTCTTGAATGTTTTGAGATAGGAGCTTTTTGCTTTTCATATGTTCCTTGACTGCTGTGCTGATGTCTTCTATGGTATCTTTTACCACTGAGATTCTATCTTCTATCTCTTGCATTCTATTGGTGATGCTTGCCTCTGTGACTCCTGTTCTCTTTTGTATGTTTTCCATCTCTGTGACTGTCTTCCTTTGAGTTTTTATTAATAATTATATTTCCATTTTTAGATCCTGGACAGTTTTGTTCAATTTCTTCACCTGTTTGTATTCTCCTGTATTACTTTAAGGGATTTTTGTGTTCCCTCTTTAAGGGTTTCTACTTGTTTACTTGTGTTCTCCTGTATTTCTTCAAGTGAATCATTTATGTCTTTCTTCAAGTTATCTATCATCTTCACGAATCTTGCTTCATAGGTGTGTTGGGGAATCCAGGACTTGCTGTGGTGGGAGAACTAGGTTTTGATGTTGCCAAATCAAATTGATTTCTGTTGGTTATGTTCTTGTGTTTGCCTGTTGTTCTTGTGGTTATCTCTGTTCTTATCTGGCCTCTCTGTCTCGGAGTAGGACCTGTCTTTCCTGTGAGCCTGTGATCCTATGATGCTGGGTGTGTCAGAATACGTGGGGAGTCAAGCTGCAACTGGGGTGTGAAGTGTGCAGGATCACGTCCGGTGCTGGGAGTCTGTTCCTCAGCAGAGGTGGGAACTGGAAGGTGTTTGGGTCTATGGCCGGGTGGGAATCTGAGCAATCACATTTGAAAACATTCTCTAGGTAGTTTTTAGTGGGGAGGAAAAGGGAAAAGAACTTGAAATAATTGTGTCTTTTACCTATTTTTTTTCAAGCATTAATTTGTTGACATTTCTTCCCATTTGTTAAAATAGGTTACAGCTTGAGGAAAACTGAACAGAAGATTTTAACAATCTACTCTTAAAAACTCCCACTTTATTCACATTGGGATCTATTTTTGAATTTATATATGTCAAGCTTTCAGTTTTGATACCTTTGAGCAACTGATATACAATCTGGGCAGGGATTTGCCTTTTTAGCTTTTTTTTTTTTTTTTTTTTTTTTTTTTTTTTTTTTTTTTTTTTTTTTTTTTTTTTAAGATGGCCAGGCTTTTGTGGATCATCTACAAGGCTAATGGGGGGTGCTTCATCTTTTTTTTTTAATGTGGTCAATTTCTTTTTTTTTTTTTTTTTCTTTTTTTTTTTTTTAAATTTTTTTTTTTTATTTTTTATTTTTTTATTAACTTGAGTATTTCTTATATACATTTCAAGTGTTATTCCCTTTCCCGGTTTCCGGTCAAAATCCCCCTCCCCCCTCCCCTTCCTTATGGGTGTTCCCCTCCCAACCCTCCCCCCATTGCCGCCCTCCCCCCATAGTCTAGTTCACTGGGGGTTCAGTCTTAGCAGGACCCAGGGCTTCCCCTTCCACTGGTGCTCTTACTAGGATATTCATTGCTACCTATGGGGTCAGAGTCCAGGGTCAGTCCATATATAGTCTTTAGGTAGTGGCTTAGTCCCTGGAAGCTCTGGTTGCTTGACATTGTTGTACTTTTGGGGTCGCGAGCCCCTTCAAGCTCTTCCAGTTCTTTCTCTGATTCCTTCAACGGGGGACCTATTCTCAGCTCAGTGGTTTGCTGCTGGCATTCGCCTCTGTATTTGCTGTATTCTGGCTGTGTCTCTCAGGAGCGATCTACATCCGGCTCCTGTCGGTCTGCACTTCTTTGCTTCATCCATCTTGTCCAATTGGGTGGCTGTATATGTATGGGCCACCTGTGGGGCAGGCTCTGAATGGGTGTTCCTTCAGTCTCTGTTTTAATCTTTGCCTCTCCCTTCCCAGCCAAGGGTATTCTTTTTCCTCATTTAAAGAAGGAGTGAAGCATTCACATTTTGATCATCCGTCTTGAGTTTCGTTTGTTCTAGGGATCTAGGGTAATTCAAGCATTTGGGCTAATAGCCACTTATCAATGAGTGCATACCATGTATGTCTTTCTGTGATTGGGTTAGCTCACTCAGGATGATATTTTCCAGTTCCAACCATTTGCCTACGAATTTCATAGACTCGTTGTTTTTGATAGCTGAGTAATATTCCATTGTGTAGATGTACCACATTTTCTGTATCCATTCCTCTGTTGAAGGGCATCTCGGTTCTTTCCATTTTCTGGCTATTATAAATAAGGCTGCGATGAACATAGTGGAGCACGTGTCTCTTTTATATGTTGAGGCATCTTTTGGGTATATGCCCAAGAGAGGTATAGCTGGATCCTCAGGCAATTCAATGTCCAATTTTCTGAGGAACCTCCAGACTGATTTCCAGAATGGTTGTACCAGTCTGCAATCCCACCAACAATGGAGGAGTGTTCCTCTTTCTCCGCATCCTCTCCAGCATCTGCTTTTTAGCTTTTTTTAAAAGATATATTTCTTTACTTACATTTCAAATGTTAATCCTTTTCCAGGTTTCTTGTCCATAAACCCCCATCCCCTTCCCTCCCCCCATACAGGTATTCTCCCCATCCATCCCCCTTACTGCCTCCCCACCACATTCCCCTACACTGGGGGACCAACCTTTGCAGGACCAAGGGCTTCCCCTTCCACTGGTGCCCCAACAAGGCTATTCTCTGCTACATATGCAGTTGGAGCCCTGGTCAGTCCATGTATAGTCTTTGGGTAGCGGTTTAGTCCCGAAGCTCTGGTTGGTTGGCATTGTCGTTCTTATGGGGTTGTAAGCTCTTTCAACTCTTTCAATCCTTCCTCTAATTCCCCCCAAGTGGGTCCTGTTCTCAGTTCAGTGGTTTGCTGCTGTCCAATTGACCTCTGTATTGGACATGCTCTGGATGTGTCTCTCAGGACAGATCTATGTCTGGTCCCATTTAGCCTGCATTTTTTAGCTTCATCAATCATATCTAGTTTTGGTGGCTGTATATATATGGGCCACATGTGGGGCAGGCTCTGAATGGATGTTCCTTTAATTGCTGCTCTAAACTTTGCTTCCATATCCCCTCCTATGGATATTTTCCCCCTTTTAAGAAAGAGTGGGAGCATCTGTATTTCGGTCATCCTTCTTCTTGAGCTTCCTGTGGTCTATGGATTGCATCTTGAGTAATTCCAGCTTTTGGGCTAATATCCACTTATCAATGAGTGCATACCAAGTATGTTTTTCTGTGATTGGGTTACCTCACTCAGAATGATATTTTCTAGTTCATTCCATTTGCCTATGGATTTCATGAAGTTATTGTTTTTGATAGCTGAGTAGTGCTCCACTGTGTAGATGTACCACATTTTTAAAAATCCATTCCTCTGTTGAAGGGCATCTGGGTTCTTTCCAGCTTCTGACTATTATAAATAAGTCTGCTATGAACATAGTGGATCATGTGTCTTTGTTGTATGTTGGGTATATGCCTAGGAGAGGTATAGCTGGGTCCTCAGGTAGCTCAATGTCCAATTTTCTGAGGAACCTCCAGACTGATTTCCAGAGTGGTTGTACCAGTTTGCAATCCCACCAACAATGGAGGAGTGTTCTCTTTCTCCACATCCTCGCCAGCATCTGCTGTCACCTGAGTTTTTTATCTTAGCCATTCTGACTGGTGTGAGGTAGAATCTCAGGGTTGTTTTGATTTGCATTTCCCTAGTGATTAAGGATGTTGAACATTTCTTTAGGTGCTTTTTGGCCATTCAGTAACCCTCAGCTGAGAATGTTTTGTTTAGCTCTGTACCCCATTGTTTAATAGGGTGATTTGGCTCTCTGGAGTCTAACTTCTTGAGTTCTTTGTATATTTTGGATATTAGCCCTCTATCAGATGTAGGATTGGTAAAGATCTTTTCCTAATCTGTTGGTTTCTGTTTTGTCCTAATGACAGTGTTTTTTTGCCTTACAGAAACTTTGCAGTTTTATGAGGTCCCATTTGTCGATTCTTGATCTTAGCATAAGCCATGGTGTTCTGTTCAGTGCTCATGTGGGGGAAACTCTTCCCCACTTTTTCTTCTATTAGTTTGAGTGTATTTGGTTTGATGTAGAGGTCCTTGATCCACTTGGACTTAAGCTTTGTACATGGTGGTAAGAATGGGTCGATTTACATTCTTCTACATGCTGACCTCCAGTTGAACCAGCACTGTTTGTTGAAAATGCTCTCTTTCTTCCATTGGATGGTTTTAGCTCCTTTGTGAAAGATCAAGTGACCATAGATGTGTGGGTTCATTTCTGGGTCTTCAATTCTGTTCCATTGATCTACCTGCCTGTCTCTGTACCAATACCATACAGTTTTTATGACTGTTGCTTTGTAATACTGCTTGAAGTCAGGGATGATGATTCCTCCCAGAAGTTTTTTTATTGTTGAGTATAGTTGTCGCTATCCTGGGTTTTTTGTTACTCCAAATGAATTTGCAAATTGCTCTTTCTATCTCTATAAAGAATTGAGTAAGAATTTTGATGGGGATTGCATTGAATCTGTAGATTGCTTTTGGCAAAATGGCCGTCTTTACTATATTAATCCTGCCAATCCATGAGCATAGAAGATCTTTCCATCTTCTGAGATCTTTCTCAATTTCTTTCTTCAGAGAATTGATGTTCTTGTCATACAGATCTTTTACTTGCTTGGTTAAAGTCACACCAAGATATTTTATATTATTTGGGAGTATTGTGAAGGGTGTCGTTTCCCTAATTTCTTTCTTAGCCTGTTTATCCTTTGAGTAGAGGAAGGCTACTGATTTGTTTGAGTTAATTTTATACCCCGACACTTTGCTGAAGTTGTTTATCAGGTTCAGTAGTTCTTTGGTGGACTTTGGGCTCACTTATGTACTCTATCATATCATCTACAAATAGTGATATTTTGATTTCTTCCCTTCCAATTTGTATTCCTTTGACCTCCTTTCGCTATCTGATTGCTCTGGCTAGGACTTGGAGTACTATATTGAATAAGTAGGCAGAGAGTGGGCAGCCTTGTCTAGTCCCTGAATTTAATAGGATTGTTTCAAGTTTCTCTCAATTTAGTTTGATGTCAGCTACTGGTTCGCTGTATATTGTTTTTACTATGTTTAGATATGGTCCTTGAATTCCTGATCTTTCCAGAACTTTTATAATGAAGGAGTATTGAAATTTGTCAAATGCCTTCTCAGCATCTAGTGAAATGATCATGTAGTTCTTATCTTTGAGTTTGTTTATATAGTGGATTACATTGATGGATCTTTGTATCCATCCCTGCATCCCTGGGATGAAGCCTACTTGATCATGATGTATGATTGTTTTGATGTGTTCTTGGATTTGGTTTGCAAGAATTTTATTGAGTATTTTTGCCTCAATATTCATAAGGGAAATTGGTCTGAAGTTCTTTCTCTGTTGTGTCTTTGTGTGGTTTCAGTATACGAGTAATTGTGGCTTCATAGAAGGAATTTGATAGTGCTCCATCTGTTTCAATTTTGTGCAACAGTTTGGACAGTATTGGTATGAGGCCTTCTATGAAGGTCTGGTAGAATTCTGCACTAAACCCATCTGGACCTGGGCTCTTTTTGGTTGGGAGACTTTTAATAACTGCTTCTATTTCTTTAGGAGTTATGGGGTTGTTTAGATGGTTTATGTTACTGATTTAACTTTGGTACTTGGTATCTGTCTAGAAAAATTTCCATTTCCTCCAGATTTTCCAGTTTTGTTGAATATAGGCTTTTGTAGTAAGATCTGATGACTTCTTTAATTTCTTCAGATGCTGTTGTTATGTCTCCATTTTTGTTTCTGATTTTGTTAATTTGGATATACTTTCTGTGACCTCTGGTTAGTTTGGCTAAGGGTTTAATCTATCTTGTTGATTTTCTCAAAGAACCAGCTCCTGGTTTTGTAGATTCTTTGTATAGTCCTTTTTGTTTCTACTTGATTGATTTCAGCCCTGAGTTTGATTATTTCCTGCCCTCTACTCCTCTTGGGTTTATTTATTTATTTTTGTTCTAGAGCTTTTGGGTGTGCTGTCAATCTGCTGACATATGCTCTCTCCTGTTTCTTTTTGCAGACACTCAGAGCTATGAGTTTTCCTCTTAGTACCGCTTTCATTATGTTTCGTAAGTTAGGGAATGTTGTATCTTCATTTTCATTAAATTCTGAGAAGTCTTTAATTTCTTTCTTTATTTCTTCCTTGACCAAGTTGTTATTGAGTAGAGCATTGTTCAACTTCCATGTATACATGGGCTTTCTGTCATTATTGTTGTTATTGAAGACCAGTCTTAGTGCATGGTGATCTGATAGGATGCATGGGATTATTTCTATGTCCTGTATCTGATGAGGCCTGTTTTTTGGCCGATTAGATGGTCAATTTTGGAGAAGGTTCCATGAGGTGCTGAGAAGAAGGTATATTCTTTTGATTTAGGATGGAATGTTCTATAAATATCTGTTATGATATATCCATTTGGTTCATAACTTCTGTTAGTTTCTCTATGTCTCTGTTTAATTTCTGTTTCCATTATCTGTCCATTCATGAAAGTGAGGTGTTAAAATCTCCTATTATTATCATGTGACGTGCAATGTGTGCTTTGAGCTTTAGTAAGGTTTCTTTTATGTATGTAGGTGCCCTTGCATTTGGAGCATAGATATTTAGGATCGAGAGTTCATCTTGGTGGATTTTTCCTTTGATGAATATGAAGTGTCCTTCCTTATCTTTTTTAATGACTTTTGGTTGAAAGTCAATTTTATTTGATATTAGAATGGCAACTCCACCTTGTTTCTTCGGGCCATTTGCTTGGAAAATTGTTTTCTAGCCTTTTACTCTGAGGTAGTGTCTGTCTTTGTCTCTGAGGTGTGTTTCCTGCATGCAGCAAAATGCTGGATCCTCTTTATGTATCCAGTCTGTTAGTCTATGTCTTTTTATTGGGGAATTGAGTCCATTGATGTCGAGAGATATTAAAGAATAGTGATTGTCACTTCCTGTTATTTTCCTTGTTAGGGGTGGAATTATGTTTGTTTGTTTCTCTTTTGGTTTCATTGCAAGGAAATTATATTCTTGCTTTCTGTACGGTGTAGTTTCTCTCCTTGTGTTGGAGTTTTCCATCTATTATCCTTTGTAGGGTTGGATTCGTTGAAAGGTATTGTGTAAATTTGGCTTTGTCATGGAATATCTTGGTTTCTCCATCTATGTTAATTGAGAGTTTTGCTGGATACAGTAACTTGGGCTGGCATTTGTGTTCTCTTAGGGTCTGTATGACGTCTGTCCAGGATCTTCTGGCTTTCATAGTTTCTGGTGAGAAGTTTGGTGTAATTCTTATAGGTCTGCCTTTATATGTCACTTGACCTTTTCCCCTTACTGCTTTTAATATTCTTTCTTTGTTTTGTGCATTTGGTGTTTTAACTATTATGTGATGGGAGGAATTTCTTTTCTGGTCCAATCCATTTGGAGTTCTGTAGGCTTCTTGTATGTTTATGGGCATCTCTTTCTTTAGGTTAGGGAAGTTTTCTTCTATAATTTTGTTGAATATATTTACTGGCCCTTCAAGTTGGGAGTCTTCACTTTCTTCTATACCTATTATCCTTAGGTTTGATCTTCTCATTGTGTCCTGGACTTCCTGTATGTTTTGGGCTAGGAGCTTTTTGTGTTTTACATTATCTTTGACAGTTGTGTCAATATTTTCTATGGTATCTTCTGCCCCTGAGATTCTCTCTTCTATCTCTTGTATTCTATTGGTGATGCTTGTATCTATGGCTCCTTGTCTCTTCCTTTGGTTTTCTTTATCCAGGGTTGTCTCCCTTTGTGCTTTCTTTATTGCTTCTATTTCCATTTTTAATTCCTTCACCTGTTTGGGTGTGTTTTCTTGTAATTCTTTCAGGGATTTTTGTGTTTCCTCTCTAATGGCTTCTTCTTGTTTACTTGTGTTTTTCTGCATTTCTTTAAGGAAGTTCTTTATGTCTTTCTTAAATTCCTCCATCATTATCAAAAAATGTGATTTTAAATCTAAATCTTGCTTTTCTGTTGTGCTTGAATATCCAGTATTTTCTTTGGTGGGAGAACTGGGCTCTGATGATGCCAAGTAGTCTTGGTTTCTGTTGCTTAGGTTCCTGTGCTTGCCTCTAGCCATTGGGTTATCTCTGGTGTTTGCTTATCTTACTATTTCTAAGAGTGACTTGCCCCTGCTGTAGGCCTTGTGTCAGCACTCCTGTATAACTGTTTTTCCTGTTTTCTTTCAGCCTTTCCTGAGAACAGGTGCTCTGATTTCAGGTGTGTTGGTTCTCCTGGTGCTCGTCTTCCAGCTCTAGGCGAGAGCAGGAATCAAAGGGTCCTGCCCCTGATTGCTTGTATTAGGTATTTGCACCCTGCAGGCACAGTTGGCACTATGTGATTCCCTCGAGTCTGGACAGTGGGCAGAGGGTGGTAACCTCTGATTTCTCAGGAGTATCCACACTGCTGAGGGTCCAGCTCTCCTTCCCATGGGATTTGGGTGCAGGGAGCTGTTTGGCTGGTTCAGTTCGGTCCTAGGTGCAGACCAGAACCGCGGGTACCGGCGGCTGTCTGTTCCTATATCCCTGTGCCCAGAGGCACTGTGCAGTTTGCTCTTGGACCAGGGATGTGGGCAGAGGTATGCAGAGGTGGCATTCTGTCCTGCAGTCTCAGGATGTCTGGTTTTTGTGATCTCGTTGGAGAGAGATGTTGGTATCTCAGTTTGAGGGTCTCTGTACTTGATCACTGTATTTGAGTTTCTTACAGCCTTAGGAAAAAAGTAAACTGGTTACACATTTTTTTAACCAATATTTCCCATGCTTTGGGGCCTGTGTCATTGGTTCCTTTTCTGCTGCTGTAATTAAAATACCATGACTAAAAGAACTGAGGGGAAAAAGTTTATTTCTTGCTGAAGGCTCTGGAAGCCTAGCATCTCGGAAGGTGGGAAAGGTGTGGCGTGCTGATTGGCAGCATTTTGACACACAAACAGGAAGCAAAGAGTGATTAGGAAGTAGGGTAGGGGTATAAACCCTCGAAGTCTGTCCTTCCTGCAGGGATTTACTTCCACCACTGTAGCTACATCACTGAAAGTTTTCATAACTTGACCAAATAGTGCCGCCAGCTGGGAACCAATTATTCAAGTACATGCACAATGGGGACCGTTTCTCATTCAAACCACCACGGGTAATTAGTAACTGCAAAATCATGGGGTGGTGATCAATATTGTACGTCTTATTCCTCACATTAACTCTTCCAGTTTTTCTGAAGCTCTGATGTTAAAGCAGGTTGATTAGGAAGATAAAGACAGAGGAAGGCCCGAGACTAGTATTTAGATCCCCATGGTTCTAAAAAGAGTAATTTAGGTGGGAGTCCTTGAGATGACTTTGTAGACATCATAAGGTTACCCCTGCCCGCACAGGATGTCCTAAATGTCATCTAACTTTGTGCAAGGATTATAGCAATCATAGGTGTTCCACATCACACAGAAACACTAGCAGTAAGTATGTATTTTAATAGATAATAAATAAGAATATAGACTATTGATGATTGCTGATAGTTTTGTAGATGTCTCCTTTCAAAATATGAAAGTGTTAGGTTTTGTGAGAGGATAGTTTTGGTTGATAGAAGAGTTGATAAATGCCATTAAAATATCACTCGCTTGTCTAGTCCCTTTTACCATCTTTCTGTTTCCTGTTCATTCTCCTTCCTTTTTTGTTGTATCAGGTTTCCTAATCATCAGGATACAGTAAAAGCTCCCAGATAAGATAGATGTATTGCACTGTTCCTAGAGAGGCATGGATAAACAACTCATCACCCTAGGTAGGGAACCAGTGACAACCCAAAGTACAGATACCACCGAAAACCAACTTAGTGAGCCAATGAGTTTTATTGGAGTTACAGGAGCAGAAATAATACAAAGACACCTTATTACCAAAAACCCACCCAAGCATAAATAACAACTCACCAAATCTAGAAACCTGGAGAACATGGTACAACCTGCAGGGTTATAGAGTGTCCATTCCAAGTACTTCATTCAGTTTGGGACCCTTTAAAACAGGTCTCAGCTGGTCTCTTCTAGGCATCTTGCTTTTTTTGTGAGAATATCTCACAGTTGTCCTTACTTACATGTGATTGGGGTGGAGAAGGGTCTAGTGAATCTGGTCAGTTTCAGGAACTTCCTATAGCTTTTGAGTTGTTTAATGTCTGATCCTAAGGAGTTTCCCTGTAGGGTGGAATTTTTCTCCTCCCTTTAGAACAGTGTTGTTTTACATCCTTGTAAATATCTTAAGGAGCTTCTTCCTTAGAATATCTTGCTGTTTAGATATATACCCCATCTTTAAATTATTTGTGGTTTTTTTTTTTTTTTTTTGATATCTAGTGTCTTGAGTTCTTTATATACTTTAGATATCAGCCCTCTATCAGATGTGGGCTCGGTGAAGATCTTTTCCCATTCCCTAGGCTGCTGTTTTGTCCTATTTATGGTGTCCTTTGCCTTACAGAAGCTTTTAAGTTTCATGAGGTACTATTTTTTAAATTGTCAATCTTAGTGCCTGTGCTATTGCTGTTTTATTCAGGAAGTTGTCTCCTGTGCCAGGGCATTCAAGGCTACTCCCCACTTTCTCTTCTATCAGATTTAGTGTATCTGTTTTTATGTTGAAGTCTTTGATCCACTTGGATTTGAGTTTTATGCAGGATGAGAGATATGAATCTATTTGCATTCTTCTACATGCAGACATCCAGTTAGACCATCACCATTTGTTGAAGATGCTCTCCCTTTTCCATTGTATGGTTTTGGCTTTTTTGTTAAAAATCAAGTATCCATAGGCGTGTGGGTTTATTTCAGGGTCTTTGATTAGATTCCATTTATCACCCTGTCTGTTTCTGTACCAATGCCACACAGGCTTTATTCCTGTAGCTTCGTAGTACAGCTTGAGATCAGGGATGGTGGGATTCCTCTGCAAATTCTTTTATTGTACATAATTATTTTAGTTATCTTGAGAGTTTTCGTTCCTATGAAATTCAGTATTGTTTATTCAAAGTTGGTAAAGAATTATATTGGAATTTTTATGGTACCTGCATTGAATCTGTACATTGCTTTTGGTAAAATGGCTATTTTTTTTTTTACTATGTTAACTGTATGAATCCATGAACATGGGAGATCCTTCCATCTTCTGATATCTTCTTCAGCTTTTTCAAAGACTTGAAGTTCTTGTCATACCAATCTTTACTTGTTTGGTTAGAGTTGCACCAAGATATTTTATAATCTTTGTGACTATTGTAAACTGTGTTGTTCCTTTGATTTCTTTCTTAGCCTGTTTGTAGTTTGAATATAGGAGGGCTCCTTTTTTATTAGTCTTGTATTGAGCCACTTTGCTGAAGGTATTCATCAGCTATAGAATTTTTGTGGTCATTTACCTGTACTATTATATTATCTGGGAATAGCAAGACATTGACTTCAAGATTGTATCCCCTTTATCTCCTTTCATTGCTCTAGCTAGAACTTTAAGTACTATATTTGAATAGATATGGAGAGAGTGGACAGCCTTGCTTGTTCCTGATTTTACTGGAATTGCTTTTTTTCCCATTTAATTTGATGTTGACTATTGGCTTGCAATAAATTGCCTTTATTATGTACATTTAGGTATGCACCTTATATCCCTGATGTCTCCAAGACTTTTATCATAAAGGGGTGCTGGATTTTGACTTTTTTTTCAGTATCTAATGAAATTATCACATGGTATTTTTCTTTCAATTTACTTATATGGATTACAATGACAGATTTTTGTATGTTGAACTATCCCTGCATCTCTGGGATGAAGCCTATTTGGTCATGGTGGGTGATCTTTGTGATGTGTCTTTGAACTTGGTTTTTGAGTATTTTGTTGATTATTTTTGCATCAATGTTCATGAGGAAAATTGGTCTGACATTCTATTTCTTTGTTGAATCTTTATGTGGTTTGGGTATCAGAGTGACTGCGGCCTCATAAAATGATCTTGTGGAATAATTTCAGTAGTATTGGTATTACCTCTTCTTTGAAAGCCTGGTAAAATTCTGTGCTAAAACGTGTTTGGCCCTGAGCTGGTTTTGGTTGCAAGACTTTTAATGACTGCTTCTCTCTCTTTAGGAGTAATAGGTGTATTTGAATTGTTTATCTGATCTTGATTTAACTTTGGTAAGTGGTATTTATCAAGAAAATTGTTCATTTATTTTAGATTTTCCAATTTTGTGGAGTATAGGTTTTTGAAGAATAACCTAATGATTCTTTGGATTTCCTCAGTGCCTGTTGTTGTTATATCTCCCTTTTCATTTCTGATTTTGTTAATTTAGATTTTCTTTATCTGTCTTTTACTTAGTTTAGATAAGAGTTTATCTTGTTAGTTTTCTCCAAGAGACAACTCTCTGTTTCATTGACTCATTGCACTGCTGTCTTTGTTTCGGTTTTATTGTTTTCAACCAGAGTATGTTTATTTCCTGCCATCTACTGCTCTTGGGTGTGTTTCCTTCTTTTCCAGAGCTTTCATGTGTGCTGGCTAGTTGGTAGTATGAGAACTCTCTACTTTCTTTATGAAGACACTTATGCTATGAAGTTTTCTCTTAGCACTGTTTTCACTGTTTTCCCTTGTTTGAGTATGTTGTACATTAATTTTCTTTGAATTCTAGGGAGTCTTTCATTTCTTCATTTCTACCTTGACTCAGTGACTATTCAGTATAAAGTTGTTCAGTTTCTTCAAGTTTGTAGCTTTCTGTTGCTTCTGTTATTCAAACCCATGGTGATCTGACAGGATACATGGTGTTATTTCAATTTTCTTGTATTTGTTGCAACTTGCTTTGTGACCAAGTATGTAATCCGTCTTTCAGAAAGTTCTGTTTGAGAATAAGCTATATTCTTTTGTGTTTTTAATCTTGTCTGTTTGCTCCATTATTTCTCTGTATAATTTTTTTGTCTGGATGACCCGTTCATGGTTTCCGTGTTTGATTTAAACATTAGTAATGCTTCTCTTACTAATGTGGGTGCCCTCGTATTTGGGACATAGATGTTCAGAATTGAGATATCATCTTAGTGGACTTTTCCCTTGATGAATATAAAGTGTGCTTCCCCATCTCTTTGGATTAATTTGGTTAGAATTCTATTTTATTAAATACAAGCTTGCTTCTTAGGTCTGTTGCTTGGAAAAGTCTTTTCAAGCTCTTTATACTTAGGTAATGTTTATCTTTATTATTGAGGTGTGTTTCTTGTATGCATCAGAATGAGTGATCCTTTTTATGCATCCTTTCTGTTAGCCTGTGTCTTCTTTTTAAAGGGGAATTGAGTCCATTGATATTGAGAGATATTAATGAGTAATGATTGTTAATTCCTGTTATTTTGTTGTTGATGGTGGTTGTGGTTGTGTATGTGTTTCCCTTATTTTGCTTATGCTGGTGTGAGATTTTTTTCTGTGTTTCATAGATGTATTTAGTCTCCTTGGGATGGAGTTGGCTGGACTTGTAGATAAATATTGCTTGAATTTGAGTGTATCGTGGAATATCTTATTTTCTCCATCTATGTTGATTGGAAGTTTTACTGGGTATAGTAGTCTAGACTGAGACTTGTGACCCCTTAGAGTCTGCAGCATTTTTGTTCAGGCCCTTCTGGCTTTAAGAGACTCCATTGAGAAGTCAGGTGTATTTCTTTCTTTTTTTTGTTTGTTTGTTTTCTTTTCTTTTTTTCGGAGCTGGGGACCGAACCCAGGGCCTTGCGCTCGACAGGCAAGCGCTCTACCGCTGAGCTAAATCCCCAACCCCAGGTGTATTTCTAATAAGTCTGCCTTTATATGTTACTTGGCCCTTTTCCCTTGCAGCTTTTCTTTCTTTGTTTTGTGTTATGTTGTTTTGATAAATTGTATAATGGGACCAGGGACTTTCTTTGCTGGAACAATCTATTTGGTGTTCTGTAAGCTTCTTGTTCCTTTATATGTGATTATGTTTTTCACTTCTCCCCTTGTGGGTCCCAGCACTGCTGCATACCAAATGAGGAAGGACGAACTGAGTTCACTGTCCACATCTTCCCTTGGTGTGTCTGGATTCCATACACAGTGGGCAGAAAAGAATGGAGTGAAGTCCAGAATGGTGTGTGAGTAGGATTCCAGTCTGACAGTGAATTCACAAGGTGGGCAGGTAGGGAAAGGGGGTTCTGGAGGTCTCAATGTTAAGCTCTTTAATGTTTCAGTTCTTTTAGAGAACATTCAATGAAGAAGCTCTCTCAGACGGTATTCAACAGAACAGCTTGTGCACACACCTTTATTCAGGGTGGGCTTGTATGCGTATACTTTTTTGTGTTTGAAATGCAATTGTTTATTAGTAAAAATTACTAAGTGGCACTGTGTGTGTCTCCCCCACATTTTTGTGAAAAGACATTCTGGCTCCAGGATGTTCTTAGATACCCAATCCATTGACACTAAGCCTATTTATTACAAATACCAAAGTATCTGCAGGAATTGTAAGCACCTTTCTGAAACATCTAGGTCCCCCTTAACACCAATATGTAAACACTATCTAAAAAGTTATCAGGACAGGAAAAGTCCAAATGTGTTCTGTGCAGAGTTCTCTGTATATATTTTTGCCTTATTGGTGTGGAATATGAAAATGGAGAACAGTTATTTGCTTTGGAAAAATTCTAAAGCTTGGGTTCTCTGATACAGGCAAGGCAAGAAGCTGGGTCAACTCTGGTAACTGGCATGAGTGTAGTAATTTGCATTCCGGTGGTTTAAACTGAGATAGCCCCGATCGGGCTGGTCACATTGTGAGTAGAAGAAGTCTTTCCCCAGAAAGTGAGATGGAGCAAGTCTTTGCAGAACAGCTTTCTAAATACAGGTCCACAGAACCATCTGTTACACTTCTTCAGTCATAGAGGGGGTCCTCTGTGGGTAACATTCCACGGCAGGTAGAGTTGCCTCTGATGTGAAGACAAAGGTTAATGAAAGCCATGTGATTTTTATGTTCTGGAGAGTACTGAAGTTCTCCAATTGAATGTTGTGTTAATACTTCAAAGGTATCTTCAAATGCTTGACCCAGACCGTCTTGTTCAACAGTAAGTCATTATTCATGAATCGAAGAGTCTTGGGTTGAGGAAACTCAGCAGCTAGTGAGCATGTGCATTCTGGCTTGCACAAGGCTCTGGGTTCAGCATTAAGTTCTGTCCAATGCAGTTTAGATGCCAGTGCAAGATGGAGACAAATTCCTCCTCTGGCATCCTCTGTATGCATATACTTTTATTTGGGGTGATCCAGGGCTATATATGGATGTTGGAGAGTGGGAAGGAATTTTTAGGGTAGATAAAAACATTGGCTAGAGTTTAAAGTTCTGTGAATGCCTCATTTGTATGGAGAGGCATTCCAGGAAACCCAGGTACTTGCTAGATGTGTTTTTTTTGGGAAGTCATGGTGGGTGGGCATGTTGAAGGTCTGCCAAGGACTACTCAGTCTTCCCCAGATAGAGGGTGGGGGCAGTCAGGATCCCTGTCAAGTTCAGAGAAGGGAAGGCCCTGCTAGTAAAGGTAGTCCTCCATTTTGCATGGAGCTCAGATGAGCTATCTGGTCATGGTAGACTTCAACCTTAATTGCCAGGGTTTCCCCACATTTATAGGCATGTTCGTCTTAAGGTTAGGACAATTTTCTCCTATGATTTTGTTAAAAATATTTTCTGGATCTTGAGCTGGGGTTGGATTCTTCTCCTATCTTTATTTTCTTAGGTTTGGTCTTTTCTTTTTTTAAAAAAAAATTTTTTTTATACTCTAGTCACTGCACCTCCTCAGTCCCCGCAACTCATAGTTCCTCATCCCATTCCTTTTCCCTCTTGCCTCTGAGACGGTGTTCCCCCCTCTACCAGGCCTCTCCCTTCCGAGGTGGGGGGACCTCAAGTCACTTGAGGATTAAGCTCATCTTTTGCCACTGAGGCCAGGCCAGTAAGACCGACCTCTGTTACATATGCACCAGGGGCCTCAGACTGGCCTGTTTATGCTGCCTGGTTGGTGGCTCAGTGAATGGGAGCTCCCAGGGGTCCAGGTTAGTTGACACTGCTGGTCTTCCTATGAGGTCATTCTCCCTTTCAGCTTCTTCACTCTGTCCCCTAATTCAACCTTATGGCTTTCCAACTTCAGTCCAGTGGTATCTGCCTCAGTGTCAGTCAGCTGCTAATAGGGCCTCTCAGAGGACAGCTGTGCCAGACTCTGATCCGTAAGCACATCATAGCATCAGCAATAGTGTCAGGCCTTGGTGCACCCCGACCCCATGAGATGGATCCCAAGTTGGGCCGGTTATCGCACTGCCTTTCCTTCAGTCTCTTCTCCATTTTTGTCCCTGCAGTTTTTTTAGACAAGAACAATTCTGGATCAGAAATTTTGACTGTGGGTTAATAACCCTGTCCCTCCACTTAAGGCCCTATCTACTGGAGGTAGACTCTTTGAGTTATTTCTCCCCATTGTTGGGCATGTGGGCTAAGGTCATGCCATTGGGTCCTGAGAGTCTCTCATATTCCGGTTCTCTGATATTTCCTAGAGGGTTCCCCTACCTCCCCCTCCAGGCTGCTTATTTTCATTCATTCTCTTGGCCCTCTGGGTTTCTCTCCTGACCCCTCCTTACCCCCCATATCTGATCCTGTTCTTCTTTCCCCTCCCACTCCCCTCTTTTACCCAGGTTCCTCCCTCCCTCTGCCTCCCCTGATTATTTCCTTCTTCTTTATAAATGGGATTGAAGCTGCCTCACTTGGGCCTTTCTGCTTGGTATACTTCTTATGGTCTGTAGGTTGTATCCCAGGTACTCGATACTTTTTGGCTAATATCCACTTACTAGAGTATATACCACGCATTTCCTTATGGGTCTGAGTTACTTTACTCAGAATGATATTTTCTAATTCTATCTATTTGCCTGCAGAATTCATGATGTCCTCACTTTTAATAGCTGAATAGTATTCCATTGTGTAAATGAGCCACATTTTCTGTATCCATTATTTGGTTGAGGGACATCTGGGTTGTTTCCAGATTCTGGCTATTACAAATAAGGCTGCTTATGAACATGGTGAAGCATGTATCCTTGTGGTATGGTAGTACATCTTTTGGGTATATGCCCAAGAGTGGTATAGATAGGTCTTCAGGTAAAACTATTTCCAATTTTCTGAGGAACTGCCAGATTGTTTTCCAGAGTGGTTGTACCAGTTTGCAATCCCACCAGCAATGTCCTTCCTCATTTTGTTTGATAACTTTTGGTTGAAAGTTTATTTTATTGGATATTAGAATGGCAACTCCAGCGTGTTTCTTTGGACCATTTGCTTGGAAAAGTTTTTTCCTGTCTATTACTCTGAGGTAGTGTCTGTTTTTATCACTGATTGTGTTTCTTGTATGCAGCATAATGCTGGATCCAGTTTATATATCCAGTCTGTTAGCCTGTGTCTTTTTATTGGTGAATCGAGCCCATTGATGTTGAGAGATATTAAAGACAGATGATTGTTAGTTCCTGTTATTTTTGTTGTTGGAGGAGTGTATCATCATGTGTGTATGATTCTCTTCTTTTGGGTTTGTTGTGAAATGTTTACTTTCTTATGTTTTCTTGGGTAGAGTTAACCTTGTATTGTTTATATTCAGTTTTGTCATGGAATATTCTGCTTTCTCAATCAGTAATGATTGAGGATTTTACTGGATATAGTATACTGGGCTGTTATTTGTGTTATCTTAGGGTCTGGATGACATCTGTCCAGTATCTTCTGGCTTTTAGAGTTTCTGTTGAGAAGTCTGGTGTAATTTGATAGGTCTGCCTTTTTATGTTACTTGACTTTTTCCTTACAGCTTTTAATATTCTTTCTTTGTTTTGTGTTTTAATCATTATATGACAAGAGGATTTTAGTGTTTTAATCATTATATGACAAGAGGATTTTATTTTTAGGTCTAATCTATATGGTTTTAATCGTTATTTGACAAGAGGATTTTATTTTTAGGTCTAATCTATATGGTGTTCTGTAGATTTCTTGTACATTGATAGCCATCTCTTTCTTTAGGTTAGGGAAGTTTTCATCTATGATTTTGTTGAAGATATTTTCTGGCCCTTTGAGCTGGAATTCTTCATCCTCTTCTATTCCTGTTATTCTTAGGTTTGATCTCTTCATTGTGTCCTGAATTTCCTGGATATTTTGGGTTAGGAGGTTTTTACTCTGTATTTTCTTTAACTGATGTGTCAATATCTTCTATGGTATCCTCTATGCCTGAATTCTCATTTATTCTTTCTATTTCCATTTTTAGTTCTTGAACCATTATGTTCAATCCCTTTACAGGCGTGATTGTATTTTCCTGTATTTATTTAAGGGATTGATGTGTTTCTTCTATCTGTTTGCCTGTGTTTTCCTGCATTTGTTTAAGGGAGTTCTTTATATCTTTCTTAAAGTCCTCTATCATCTTCAGGAGATAGGATTTTAGGTCATTATCTTTCTTTTCAGGTATGTTAGGGTATCCAGGAACTTGTTATGGTGGGAGAACTGGGTTCTGATGGTGACAAATTGCACTGGGTTCTGTCACTCATGCTCTTGTTCTTGCCTTTGGCCATCTGGTTCTCTCTGGTGTTAACTAGCCTGGGTGTCTTTGACTGGAACTGGCTTCCTTGGAGGCGATTAGAGCTGGTCTCCTTGGAGAGAGGCAGCAGTGTCTCTGGTTAGGGCAGGCCTCCTGTGCCCTTGTTTACTGCAGACTTCCTGGTATGCTTGAAGGCTGTAGCATTTGGATAAGTATCAGGAAGCCGATCTGACTTGGGTGGGGAAGTGGGCCAGAGGAAGGCGGAACTGTGGGTGGGGGTGAGGAGGTGGGCCCTGTGGTTGTCCCCGCTGGCATGTGTACTTGGGTGAGATTCTCACCTGTGTCTTTGGTTTCTATGGACCTCCTGGGAGGCAAACAGGCTGTAGCATTTGAGCAGTTATCAGGTTGCTGAATTGGTCTGGGTGGGGAAGTAGGCCAGAGCAGGTTTGGTCTTTTCATAGTTTCCCAGATTTCCTAGATATTTTGTGTCAAGAATTTTTTAGATTTAACATTTTCCTTGACCAATATATCAATTTCTTTTATCATATTGGTCTTCAAGTTTTACTGCAGGAAGAGATACCATGACCAAGGCAACTCTCGTAAAGGAAAGCATGTATTGGGGGGACTGGCTTACAGTCAGAGGTGTAGTCCATTATCATCATGGTGGGAAGCATGGACAGATAAAGACAGACATGGTGTTGAAGAAGGAGCCAAGCGAGAGTTCTATATCTTGATCTACATGCATCTATGCAGCAGAAAGAGACTGTGCTATACTACTAGGTGTAGCTTGAGCAGAGTGCACCTCAAAGCCCACCTCCACAGTGACATACTTCCTCCAGTAAGGCTGTACCTACTTTTACAAAGTCACACTTCCTAATATGCCACTCCCAATGGTTCAAGCATTTAAACACATAAATCTGTGGGGGCCATATCGATTCAAACTACTACAATATTTTCTATGCCTGTGATTCTCTCTTCCATCTCTTGTATTCTGTTGGTGATACTTGGCATCTGTGGTTTATGTTTCCTTACCTAGATTTTCCATCCCCAGGATTCCCTCTATTTTTTTTTATTGCTTCTATTTCCATTTTCAGGTCTTGAGTAGTTTACCTATTTTCTTTTCCTTTTCTTGACTCTCTTGGCTATCTTTAAGGGGTTTATTAATTTCCTCTTTAAGGGCCTTTATAAAATTGGTCTAAAGGTCATTTTCTTGTGCTTCACATGTCTTGGGATATCCAGGGCTCACTGTAGTAGGAGAGCTGGGCTCTGGTGAGACCATTTTGCTTTGGATGTGGTTGATTGGGTCCTGATGTTGGCCTCCAGGCATCTGGGTTTGGAATAATTATAGATTTGGTATCAATTTCTGAGTTCATCTTTGTTGGATGGATGCTTTCCCTTTCTTTGTTTCCTTCCTGATCATCTGGTCTCAGTAGCTATAGTCCTGGTGACCAGCAAGTCCTCAGGTCCAGTAGGGTGTCTCTGCTGGGGTCGTGGTGGCCTATATAAGCTCTGGCATTTTCATGGCCTGTGTGAACTCTGAGGTTTTGAGTGCCAGCATTGTCCCTGGGGTTCTGAGAGCTGGTGGAGCCTCTGGGATTCCAGGTACCAGCGTGGCCTCTGGTAGAGCAGTGGGCTTCAGTTGGAGCTGTGGGCAAAGGCATATCGATGAGGGGAAGGGGGTGTTGTTGGGGAAATTGGACAGGCCCTAAGGGGTTTTAGTGGGCTGTGGGTAGGTTCTTACCTTGGGTCCTGAGTACTGGAGTGGCCTCTGGTAGAGCAGTGGACTTCTGCTGGAGTTGTGGGCCAGGTATGGAGTGAAGGGATAGGTGATTTGGGGGAAACTGGACAGGCTCTACGCAGTGTTGGTGGGCTATGGATGGAGTCTGGGGTTCAGAGTGGCCTGTGGTAGAGCAATGGGCTTCTGCTAGGGTTGTGGGCTTGGGTATGGAGATGAGGGTTGGGAAAGCTGGGCGGGTTCTGAGGCAAGGTCTTACTTGCAGTTTTGGGTACCTTCATGGCCTCTGGCAGAGCAGTGGGCTTCTGCTGGAGTTATAGGCCAGGATCTTTTCCAGATGTCTTTAATCTGGTCTTCTATGTTGGTAGAACATGACCTGTGAAGAATATGCAAATATTCTTTTAAAATTGATGTTTGAACATTAAGCATTTGTATGATGGTTCTTGTAAGAAATACTAACGTTTCACTGTAGGTTTCACCATGAAAACATTGCAATAATGGTAATAGGAATATTCTAATGCAGAAAACTTTATGATTTACCTTAAATCTGATACTTTTCATACTGTGCATGTGGGTTGCATCAAGTAAAATTTTAATTAAATACCACTAGCAAGTCATCTTCGGATGTACAAGAAAGCTCATCCAAAATTGCTTAGCATTAAAATTCATTATTCAGAAGAATAATGCTTAAAATCCTCAAATTGGCTTTTTGGTATTGGCTCTGTTTTTGGCAAGTTAGAGCAAGTACTCTAGCACTAAGTTTCGGTTTACATTCAATTTCTTAAAAGACAAAATAAATCTGAAGAGTTTGGAACTTACTATTAGACATTAAAGAGATCAGAAAGCTCTTTAAATAAGTGGAATTCTCAGCTTGTAGAGATTTGCCTCTTGAAAATATAGACTTCCAGGTCAAGTTTCTGTTTGGCTCAAAGATGTAATATTTCACCTCTTCAGTGACAACACAGTCATGCCTTTGTATCATAGATGGTTGTTTCTGTACCTCCTTGTGGATTCTTAAACTCACAAATACTCAAGTCCTTACACAGTCACTCAGTATGTGCCTGTGCTCTACTTGCTCCTACTGCATGCTTTACACACATATTTTATTATTTAAATTATATGTATGTGTGTATGAGTATATAACATATTCAGTATGGCTTGGTCCTGGAAACAGATTGGGATGATGAAGAAATAAAAGCCAGACACACGGGGCTGGGGATTTAGCTCAGTGGTAGAGCGCTTACCTAGGAAGCGCAAGGCCCTGGGTTCGGTCCCCAGCTCTGAAAAAAAAGAACCCAAAAAAAAAAAAAAAAAAAAAAAAAAGCCAGACACACAGATATCTACAGAAAGGCTGGGGTCAGGTGGGCTGTGCATGTTCTTCTATAGACACCAGCATGCAAAACAAAATCCCAGCATGTGTTTTATGTACTACACAGGAAAGGAGTTGGTAGGACATCTACGTAAAGGAGCAGTCATTCTGGAAGAAGAGATCGTAGTTGCTGCTTTTGCATATACTGTCAACATTCACATGCTGACTAGAGGAGGCTTTGTTAATTCTCCAAACCTAACCCAGGGGAGGCATTGCCAATACCCATGGGTATGAAGCATTGGGGTCCTTCTCAAGACTCACAGCCTTGGTTGCCTGCTAAGGCCAGAAAAGGGTCAAATCCCATGGAGCTGGAGTGACAAGTGGATATGAGCCGTTTGGTGTGTGGTCTGGAAACTGACTCTAGTCCTCTGCAGGGGCAATGACACTCAACAGCCGAGCAGTCTCTCCAGCTTCCTTCTGCACACTTGAAATCATTTCTTGGTTACTTGCCATGCCCAACGCAAGGGGCATGAAAATGGAAGTCATTCTTTAGTACTGAGGTAATAGTAAATATTAAGTGGAGAAAATTGTTCAGTACAGACACACCTTTCTCCCCCTGAATATTTTCAAAATATGGTGGGTTGAACCCATGGATATAGAATGTATGGCTAGCTGTGCTTTCTTTCCAGTGGTGGGTGAAGCCACTTAAATGTAGTGTACAGAGATGTTGTTACACTATTGCATTCAAACTCATATAGTCTTCATGAAATCTTCCAGTCTGGCTTGGATAGGCCTGTCACATCAAGAGTTACCTGAGGCCTAGATGGCTACCTGCAGTTGCTTGAGGGAGATTCACTAAAAAAAAATTTTGGCAGCCCCACTCCTCAAACATAGCTATCACTAGAGCTCTAGGCCCATTCTACCTTCAGGAGGTGGGTGATCCTTTCTTAGATCCCTTTGCCTCTTTCTGGAGGGAATCAGAGCTCCACCGAGGGCAGTTCCTTTCCACTGTCCTGATTTCCCACAGCTTTGTCAATCAGTCTCTTTAGAATCTCATTTGGGGATTTCTTTTAGAAAAATCGATGCCAAAATGACAACGAACAGGAAAGTAAATATCTGAATCATAAGATTTAATTAGTATCCTTGGAGGTTGGTAAAGATCCTTTCTTTTCTTACCCAGTTGAAATGGGTGATTGTCTTGGTATTAGACAATGTTTATTAAACAGGATACTTAGTATTTTGCTTGAAAATTTTCTTTAATTTTATATCTAAGGATGTTAGCCTGTATGTACATACATGCACTATGACATACCTGTATTCATGGGGCCCAGAAGAGGGTGTCAGAATCTCTGGAACCGGAATTATAGACAGATGTGAGCTGCTGTATGGATGCCAGGAACTGAATGTGGCTTTCCTGGAAGAATAGCAAATGCTTTTAACTGCTGATCCATTTCTTTATCCCTTTTATAAATAAAAGGCGTTGTTTACATTCTAGAGCTTGGGAAACATAACATGAGCTGCCATCAAATGTGATGTCTGATAAGGGACCACTTCTTACAGATGGCAGAAGGGTGCACAAGTTCCTGTGGACCTCCTTATAAAGGCCCTGATTCCACTCATGAAGGTTCTGTCTCTATTTTCTAATAATATCCTAAAGGTGTCTTCTTTTAATGCTCTCATCATTGAGGTAATGTTCCAGCATATGGGTTTGAGGAGCACGCAAACATCTAGATTGTTATTATTAGTTAAGATTAAAAGAACTATAGAATGTCAGATAGAAAGATTCCTTTCTCAACCCTCCTACTATAATGTATAGAAAGGAAACAAACACAGACTGTGGTTATCCTAGAACACTTATGAAGGTGTCCAGTTGTTTCGGACACTAATAATGTCAAGTGAGCAGCCATAATACTAAATTTTCATACAGAATGGGAACTGACTTAACTTGGTCCTTGTGTACCTTGTGAGAAATGCCAAGTTAATGTCAGATGTGTCTCAATCAAAAGTAATTCCTTCATGCTATAATTATAGCGTGTGAAACATAACTACTTAACCTGTCCTTTTCTACAAAGATTTGAGTATACCATCAATCCAACTTTTGATAATATTATATTGTTGGCTTTTTAAAGTTGTTCTTCTTGTACCTATTGAATTTAATCCAAGGTTGTGTTTCTTTGTTGAGTGGTTCTGTTAGATTACAATGCTGACTGGATTTTTTTTTTAAATCTATCTCATCTGTATTTACCTTTTAAAGCAGAATGTGATTGGGCACTGTTATTTCTACATTCACAAGCCTTGCTGAGTTACAAGACCTAGGGGAACTTAGGGTTTTGTTCTCCATACTTTGGAAAACAAGTCACTTGGGGAATCCCTCTGTCAAGTTGTTTTAATGTGTGTTTAATTCTATGACTAGTACATGCAGAATTAACCACAGGAAATGAAAAAAAAATTAAGATGAAACTTAAGCCATCTTAATTTGGTCTACTAAGGAATCCAGCTCAACAGCTAAACACTGCAGACCACATAGTTGACATTAACAGTAGATTACATTACATCTTTCAACAAACGTTCTGTCAAACTCTTGAGTCAAACCTATAGTATCACAGTATCACATGTAGAAATGTTTATTTTCATGCCACACATTTTTGTTTTAAATGTTAACAAAAATAAACAAAAACCGTGGAAAATGCATTATCAGAAGGAATGAAGGTAAGCATCAAACACATAGTTCTGGGGAAGCCAGGTCTACTTACATGCGTGATGTGTCGTCATCTCCTTCCAGGGGTAGCGTTTCTTCAGTTGCAGCAGCACTGGTATCATCCATGGTAGGATCATCCTCATCAATATCTAGACCCAGCTTGATCATCCTGTAGATCCTGTTAGCATGGGTCTGGGGATCTTCCAGACTGAAGCTGGAGACAGGAGTGCCGTTTCATACAGCACTTCTGGTTTTCCTTCATCCTGGTGCAGTAGTCCTTCAGAGAGACCATCTCATCCCCAGAAGCAGATGTGTAGTATCTCACCAGCTCTGAAAGCTTCTTCAGATTCTGAGAGTCTTCACGAACTCCAAGCTTTATATTTTTTGAGAACTGCTCATAAAACTTTTTGTAGTTCTCTTTATCTTCAGCCAGTTCAGTAAATAGTTCTAAGCATTTCTTGACCAGATTCTTTCTGATAACTTTCAGAATCTTGCTTTGTTGCAGCATTTCACGGGAAATATTTAGAGGGAGATCCTCAGAATCCACCACCCCTCTGATGAAATTCAGATACTCAGGGATTAACTCCTCACATTTATCCATGATAAAAACTCTGCGAACATACAACTTGATGTTGTTCTTTTTCTTTCTGTTTTCAAACAGATCAAAAGGAGCGCATCTTGGGACAAAAAAGAAGAGCCCGGAATTCTAATTGTCCTTCAACAGAAAAATGCTTTACTGCCAAATGTTCTTCCCAATCGTTGGTTAAGCTCTTGTAGAACTCTCCATAGTCTTCATTCATAATGTCATCAGGATTTCTGGTCCAAATCACCTTTGTTTTGTTGAGTTCTTCTTGATCAATGTACTTTTCCTTTATCTTCTTCTTTTTCTTCTTGTCACCATCCTTCTCTTCCTCTTCTTCATCAGAACCAACATCTTCTATTTCAGGCTTGTCATCAGACTCCTTTTCTTCTTTTTCTTTCTCTTCCTCTTTCTCTTTCTTATCTTCAGCCTCATCATCGCTGACTTCCTTGTCACGTTCCTTCTCCACAAAGAGAGTAATGGGGTAGCCAATAAACAGAATGTTTCTTCACAATTTCTTTTATTCACCTTTCCTCCAAATGCTCACTTTGGTCTTCTTTCAGATGCACGATAACCTTTGTTCCATGACCAATTGGTTCACCTGTGTCAGTCCTCACTGTGAAGGATCCCCCAGCTGAGGACTCCCAGGCGTACTGTTCATCATCATTATGCTACGTGACGGCAGTCACTTTCTCAGCAACCAAAAACACAGAATAAAAACCAACACCAAACTGGCCAATCATAGAGATATCTGCACCAGTCTGCAAAGCCTCCATGAAGGCTTTGGTGCCTGACTTGACAATAGTGCCAAGGTTATTGATCAAGTCAGCCTTGGTCATTCCAATGCCAGTGTCCACAATAGCGAGGGTTCGTCGGTCTTGTTTGTTGGGAATGAGATTAATGTACAGCTCCTTCCCCGAGTCCAGTTTACTAGGGTCTGACAAGTTCTAGTATCTGATCTTATCCAGAGAGTCTGAGGAGTTGGAAATGAGCTCCCTCAGAAAGTTCTCTTTGTTCGAGTAGAAAGTGTTCATGGTCAAGGACATTAACTGGGCAATTTCTGCCTGAAAGGCAAAGGTCTTGACCTCCTCCTCCTCCTCCTCCTCCTCCTCCGCCATTGGTTGGTCTTGGGTCTGGGTTTCCTCAGGCATCTTGACTGAACGAGCACACATAAAACATGACTAACTGCACCGGGACACTGAAGCAACTCTACTGGATTGTTTTTAATACAACAATAAAATAGGTAAAGACTGACTCTAGGTTTTTGCTTCTTATTTATATAACTAGAACTTAGGGAAGCCTCTCGGGTCAGGAGATATCTCTGATTATTTGTGCGCACGCACACACACACACACACACACACACACACACACACACACACACACAGTCTCACATGTGCTAGAGTTGAAGACACAGTTCCCTGTATGTGCGATGGAGACATTCTGTCTATTATGCTGCCTCAGAACACTTAACCTATCTCTTTGCCAGGGCCACCCTGCCTCAGTGATCTCTATACTAGGTTATGCCCTCTTGAAGGCATAAAGTGAAATATCTAATAATATTGAAAAAATCACAGCCACTACCTATCCTCCTCATCTATTTCCCACGTTTTACTTTTCTTTCTTTGAGAAAGGGTTTCACGATCCCAGGCTTGCCTCAGATTTGCAGTGGGGTTGAGGATGACCTCAAATTCTTGATTCTCAAGCCTTCGCCTCCACATTCCAGGATTACAAGGATACTCCACAGCACCCAGTTAATGTTCTGCTAGGGATCAAATCCAGGATCTCATGCATGTTAGGCAATTAGGCTAGCAACTAACTACATCTCCAAAACCCCAGTTTTTTCCCAAGGTACTTGGGACCAGCTACCATACAATATAATGTGTTTATATGTCATGTTTTTGTCTGTTTTCTCTACTAAACTTCAAACACTGTTGTATACTAATTTCTGTCTTTAAAAAAAAATCACTGCTGTATGACCTGCTTTAAGAAAATACCTGCCACAAAGGAAATGCTCAGTATGTGTTTGTGGTGACTATCAGTTGAAAATAGGAAGGACTGTCATCAACTGAGGAAAGGCGTTTATCTTCATTGACAGTTCTTCCTTGAGAAGTATGTATCTAAGAAGATATTAGATAAGATATGAAGGCCATTGCAGGTTAGGAAGGTTATACAGAAGCATCAGAGAAACCTGAATAGTATAAATACATAGCAAGTTATAATAGCAATATCTTTATAGTACAGTAGCATTTGTGGTGCTATATTAGAGTGTATGGGACTGAGTAATTTGTAACAACCAGAAATTAGCTGATAGTTGTGGGCCAGGAAATCCAAAGTGAAGTTACCAGCCTGTTTGGTGTCTGGTGAAGGTAGCCATCTTCTAAGACGTTCAACTCTGAGCCATTTTATAGGCATTCGGCATCGGTTTTTAAGGAGATAGGCATTCAAATTATAGCCGTCAATGTATGAGAAAAATTCCCTGAAGAAAAATGAATGCCTTCTTTCATCGAAACCATCTCTTGTCATATTTCAGTAAGCATTTGTTTCAGGAAGGCCCTCTCAATATACACTCTAAACTTTCTCTAAGTATAAGCAAAACCCCTCCCAACACGATTTGACTGTTAAAGTTTATTACCTATCTCTGAGACTGTTACCTTGTTGTCTGGAGTCCCGTTGGATTTGACCAAATGAGGTACCTGACACGGACCAGTGAGGGAAGGGAACGCGATTATCTTCTCTACTTTCTCTGTGTTCATTACTTTTGGCCTTTCCTGAAGCCCTATTCCACAATGCCTGCCCTCCTCCTCCAAGTCTTCAGGTCATGATGGGTTCCAGTAAAGTTCTCCTTACCCCCTTCAGCCTGGGTATGGGAGGCAATGGCTTCCTGCTGGTGAACTCCAGGGAGCCTCACCTCCCTGCTTTCTTTAGCATCATCTGCATCTATTAATAGTGGCTTCTTCACACCTCTCTCCATTCAACCCCTTTGAATGTGTCATGTGTTTCATGCTGGGATCCCCTACCAGCAGACCTTTTGTATTTAGGTTCTCTCTTCTATGTGCTAAATTTAATCTTAACTCTGACAGCCCGCAGGAGCCAAATTTGAAAAATAACTATATTTAGACTTTAGATTTACACATAGTTCACAGAATGATCACTTTTTGAGCATGATCCCTACTTTAATTTCTTCTCTGCAAACAATATGAATAGATTTTTTTTTTTTTGTTTTTTTGGTTTTTGTTAAGGCCCAATTCTCTTATTTTATGTACCTTTCAGGGTTTCCTTTCTTAATTTCTAATCTTTTTTTTTCTTTTCTTTTTTTTTTTTTTTTTATTAACTTGAGTATTTCTTATATACATTTCAAGTGTTATTCCCTTTCCCGGTTTCCGGACAGACATCACCCTCCCCCCTCCCCTTCCTTATGGGTGTTCCCCTCCCAAACCTCCCCCCATTGCCACCCTCCCCGCATAGTCTAGTTCACTGGGGGTTCAGTCTTAGCAGGACCCAGGGCTTCCCCTTCCACTGGTGCTCTTACTAGGATATTCATTGCTACCTATGGGGACAGAGTCCAGGGTCAGTCCATGTATAGTCTTTAGGTAGTGGCTTAGTCCCTGGAAGCTCTGGTTGCTTGACATTGTTGTACTTTTGGGGTCTCGAGCACCTTCAAGCTCTTCCAGTTCTTTCTCTGATTCCTTCAACGGGGGACCTATTCTCAGTTCAGTGGTTTGCTGCTGGCATTCGCCTCTGTATTTGCTGTATTCTGGCTGTGTCTCTCAGGAGCGATCTACATCCGGCTCCTGTCGGTCTGCACTTCTTTGCTTCATCCATCTTGTCTAATTGGGTGGCTGTGTATGTATGGGCCACCTGTGGGGCAGGCTCTGAATGGGTGTTCCTTCAGTCTCTGTTTTAATCTTTGCCTCTCCCTTCCCTGCCAAGGGTATTCTTTTTCCTCATTTAAAGAAGGAGTGAAGCATTCACATTTTGATCATCCGTCTTGAGTTTCCTTTGTTCTAGGGATCTAGGGTAATTCAAGCTTAATTTCTAATCTTAAGAGCCTTTTTTGTTTTGCCAGCAATCCCCTTCTATCTGATATTTTTACTTCTCAATCAAAATGGGCTATTGATCCTTTAGTGAGGACATTAAAAATACTAGTAATAGTGAGTAGGGCCCAATGAGTTTAATTCTGATGTTATATATGCATATGATATAATTTGGCAAAAAATTACCCCTTTCTGTTATTCTCATCACCCTGTGTTAGGCCCCAGAGTCCACAGAAGGACAGGCTCTGCTGTTAGGGCACTAACTCATTTGATAGGGAAGTCATACACCAGGCAGGCTGTTAATTGTGTGACCCGTTCTAAACAAAGAACTGACCACAACGGGCGTGGGGGTGGGGCAGTATATTCCATGGTGAAGTATGTATATATATATATATATATATATACATATATATATATATATATATATATATGAATGAATTGGGAGAAGCATCGAATGAAAACATGAGTTAAAGATTGAGTTAAAAAAAAAAAAAAAACCAGGCCGGGGCTGGAGAGATGGCTCAGTGGTTAAGAGCACTGACTGCTCTTCCTGAGGTCCTGAGTTCAATTCCCAGCAACCACATGGTGGCTCACAACCATCTGTAATGGGATCCGATGCCCTCTTCTGTGTGTCTGAAGACAACAACAGTGTACTTATATACATAAAATAAATAAATCTTAAAACAAAACAAAACAAAACAAAACAAAACAAAAAAACAGGCCAAGATGAAATGGGATCTTGGTGAGTTTTTGTGGCAGGGGATGTAACATGAGAAACCTTGGAAGGGGAAACTGAGCATGCTATATATTTGTTATTAAAAGAGCTTTGATAATTTTGGAACAGAAAAAAAAAATGGCTACAATACGGTTGGAGTTGTATAGTGGATGCCAGATATATAAGATTGTTAAGACTTTTTAGAGGATTTTAGACTTGAGCCAAAGGGTTATGAGAACTGATGTGTGGTAGCCATTGGACTGTATTATTCTGCTAGTGATAAGGAATTATACTAGCTATCTTCATATCATAAGTGTTTTCTCTAAAGCTTGCATAGAAGCTGCAGCCAGTGACATTTATCAAAGAGACCTAACTCTGGGTTAGGTCTCTAAGACAAAGAACTCGTTGGAAGGTCATTTTTATTTCAAGGGCTTCCTTGTGGCTTCATCTTCTTTTCCTTTGATCTTGTGAATCTCAGGGTACTTTTACTCACCTTCCTTCCTGTGGCCCCCACTTTCTTCCTGGAAGCTGTTGGCCATCAGCCTGAGGGGAGAAAGGGAGCAGAAGCAAAGATCAGAGTTCTTAAGGCCATGAGTATGACAGAATAACCTCTGGAGACTGCTGCCGTGAGACAGTCTATTTTATTGTTTTAGGGGTAGGGAGTTATGGGTGGAAAGGGCTAATTGGTCAAGGCATCAAGCAAGCAGGATGGGTTGATTGGTTCTAATACAACACCTACTTATGGGGTGTGTGCTGGGTTAGGCAGCCTTTCAGAGAGCTCTGTACAAGGTCACTTTTCAGACAAGGCCAGCCACCTGTGTTCAGGGACACTCTCCAGACAAAGACAGATAGACACAGGGAAGCCCCACTGAAAAAGGAGTCCCCCATCTTGTGCCGAGGTCTCTCTCTCTCTCTCTCTCTCTCTCTCTCTCTCTCTCTCTCTCTCTGATCTGAGATTTTTCTAGCAGTGTCCTTGAATATTTAACTGTGGTTTGGTGTCTAGGATCTGGCTAATACATTTTGAGAGAGACATTTTAACTGGAGCACGTTAGATAAGTGGTCCTGAAGAGCAAGAGAAATAAGAAGCATGTGCTATAAAGTATATTTGAAGGACTTCTGTGCTCAGCTAATATCCTAACACAATGTGAAAAGACAAAGCAAGCACAAGCAACAGAGGTTTAGGTGTTTAGAAGTTTAGGTGGGAAAAGGTGTTAGAAGGTAAGGCATACTGAAGAGCAGACAGAGGCAAAGGTAGAAAGAATTATGTGCATCATTAAAGGCTCAGGGAACAGGATGTTGGGGTTTCTATTGACTTTCTAGCTTCATGTATTCTTTGATTTCCTTGTTCAAAGGAATGTATCAAGTGACTTCTACCTTAGCCTCATAGAGACCCCATGGTCTTGGTACTTTAATTGCTATCTCAGCAATACTCTTTGTAACACAAGTGACGATATTCTATCCCTAGCCCACTGTCTTAGTTCCTACATAGTCATGGCTGGAGGCTGTATAGAAACACCTCACACTGAGTATCTTGGGGCCACTTTACCTTCCTGGTGTCTGTCCAGTTGCAGTTGGTCTACAATGTTATACTCTTTTTTAAAAACCTATGTTTAAGTTGACATACAAAGTAATGGATTTGATGGTAGCAGTGGTGGTGGGTGGTATTTTAATTTGTCCTTCCTCCCTGTCCTCCTCTTGCTGGTCTCCTACCTTCACTCAAATATATGTCCCTTTTGCTTTCATGTCCATTCCTTTCCACACCTTCCCTCTTTCTTAAGATATCATGCCTTTCTCATAGTCCCTTCTATTTTTGTGACTTACACACACACACACACACACATACACACATATACACACACTCATACATACACACATACACACACGCACACACACACACAGGCACACACACATCACACATGTGCACACACTTATGCACATGCACACACGTCACACATGTGCACACACTCATACAAACACACATACATACATGCACACACATGCATACACACATACAAGCACACACGCACACACACACACAGGCACACACACATACACACACACGCACACACATGCACACACACACGCACACACACATGCACATACACACATGCACACACACATGCACACACACATGCACACACATACATGCACACACATCACACATGCGCACACACTTATGCACATGCACACATTCACGAAGATGTAAATCTACATGAAAGAAAATGTGGCTTGTCTGTCTCATTTAATGTACTGAACTCCAGTTGCATCTATTTTCTTGCATGCCATGGTCTCAACTTTATTTATAACTGAACAGAATTATTTTGTGGATATGAACCACATTTTCCTTCCTTCGTGCTCTTTCAGTCAGTTTTCCTATCTCAGACTTCACAGCCTGATCTGTCTTTGTTTTCAATGCCTTCTGTGCATTATGCACTCTAAGCATAAGCTGCCAGTCCAAAGGTCTCATCCCTAAACTCCAAGTTACCACATGGAAACTATTTGTCCAGCCTGCTGAGAAATCACAGGAAGATGAGACAAGTGTCCAAGTAGGCCTGTTTCATTCAGCAGGAAGTGACATCTTCTGTGCTTTTACCCTTATATGGAAGGGAAGCTGGTGTCAACCAGTCTGTTTTTCATACAAGCATTCATACTTTTATTGTACTGTCTAGTTCCTCTGGACATATCACAGTTTTCTTTCTTTGAGATTGAAGGGCAACTGACGTCTACTGGCTTCAATTTTCTAATCATGTATGTTTCCATTTTCTCTCTCTCTATCACATCCAATATTTTGGAATTAATGCACATACAATTTTTTTGCTTTTAATTAGATTCTTTATTTCTTTAATACAACATTCCTTTATTCTTTATTCTTAGAATACTCTTCATATATTTTTAAATACATTATATTCACATAATACTCATTCAGCTGAAAACTTGGTAGACTGGGCAGGAATATCTCCATGTTATTAAATGTGGTTGCTATTTTTTCTTTTAAAATGTTTTATTGGGAGATCTTCCTGGTTGCTGCCGCCGCAGAGAGCTCATGGGCAGCACCCCGAGAGCGAACTTGAGCCTCGGGACCACAGGTAAGACCAACCTTTCTGCTGCAAGAGACCTGCCTGGTGAACTCGGGACACACAGAGGCAGAATTCCTCTAGGACCGGGCACTTCCTGGGTTTACTGGGAGTCCCAAACCCTCGGATCCTGGCCCCCAGCAGCTCTCTGCTCCCAGACCCCGTGGGAGAGAGACCTCACCGCCTGGTCAGGTGGGCACTCCTGAGGCTGCAGAGCAGAAGAGACAACCAACACTGCCCACCCCTGCCCACATCCCTGGCCCAAGAGGAAACTGTATAAGGCCTCTGGGTTCCTGTGGGGGAGGGCCCAGGAGCAGAAGGACCCCTGTGCCTGAGACAACGCCGGAACCTGAAGGAACAGACCAGATAAACAGTTCTCTGCACCCAAATCCCGTGGGAGGGAGAGCTAAACCTTCAGAGAGGCAGACACGCCAGGGAAACCAGAAGAGACTGCACTCTGCACACATCTCGGACGCCAGAGGAAAACACCAAACGCCATCTGGAACCCTGGTGCATGGAGGCTCCTGGAAATGGTGGTGCAGATCTTCCTGGTTGCTGCCGCCGCAGAGAACTTGTGGGCACCACCCCGTGAGCGAACTTGAGCCTCGGGACCACAGGTAAGACCAACTTTTCTGCTGCAAGTGACCTGCCTGGTGAAATCAAGACACAGGCCCACAGGAACAGCTGAAGACCTGTACAGAGGAAAAACTACACGCCCAAAAGCAGAACACTCTGTCCCCATAACTGGATGAAAGAAAACAGGAAAACAGGTCTACAGCACTCCTGACACATAGGCTTATAGGACAGTCTAGCCACTGTCAGAAATAGCAGAACAAAGTAACACTAGAGATAATCTAATGGCGAGAGGCAAGCCCAGGAACCCAAGCAACAGAAACCAAGACTACATGGCACCATCGGAGCCCAATTCTCCCATCAAAACAAACATGGAATATCCAAACACACCAGAAAAGCAAGATCTAGTTTCAAAATCATATTTGATCATGATGCTGGAGGACTTCAAGAAAGACTTGAACACACTTAGGGAAGCACAGGAAAACATTAATAAACAAGTAAAAGCCTACAGAGAGGAATCGCAAAAATCCCTGAAAGAATTCCAGGAAAACACAATCAAACAGTTGAAGGAATTAAAAATGGAAATAGAAGCAATCAAGAAAGAACACATGGAAACAACCCTGGATATAGAAAACCAAAAGAAGAGACAAGGAGCTGTAGATACAAGCTTCACCAACAGAATACAAGAGATGGAAGAGAGAATCTCAGGAGCAGAAGATTCCATAGAAATCATTGACTCAACTGTCAAAGATAATGTAAAGCGGAAAAAGCTACTGGTCCAAAACATACAGGAAATCCAGGACTCAATGAGAAGATCAAACCTAAGGATAATAGGTATAGAAGAGAGTGAAGACTCCCAGCTCAAAGGACCAGTAAATATCTTCAACAAAATCATAGAAGAAAACTTCCCTAACCTAAAAAAAGAGATACCCATAGATATACAAGAAGCCTACAGAACTCCAAATAGATTGGACCAGAAAAGAAACACCTCCCGTCACATAATTGTCAAAACACCAAACGCACAAAATAAAGAAAGAATATTAAAAGCAGTAAGGGAAAAAGGTCAAGTAACATATAAAGGGAGACCTATCAGAATCACACCAGACTTCTCGCCAGAAACTATGAAGGCCAGAAGATCCTGGACTGATGTTATACAGACCCTAAGAGAACACAAATGCCAGCCCAGATTACTGTATCCAGCAAAACTCTCAATTAACATTGATGGAGAAACCAAGATATTCCATGACAAAACCAAATTTACACAATATCTTTCTACAAATCCAGCACTACAAAGGATAATAAATGGTAAAGCCCAACATACGGAGGCAAGCTATACCCTAGAAGAAGCAAGAAACTAATCGTCTTGGCAACAAAACAAATAGAAGAAAAGCACACAAACATAACCTCACATCCAAATATGAATATAACAAGAAGCAATAATCACTATTCCTTAATATCTCTCAACATCAATGGCCTCAACTCCCCAATAAAAAGAAATAGATTAACAAACTGGATATGCAACGAGGACCCTGCATTCTGCTGCCTACAGGAAACACACCTCAGAGACAAAGATAGACACTACCTCAGAGTGAAAGGCTGGAAAACAACTTTCCAAGCAAATGGTCAGAAGAAGCAAGCTGGAGTAGCCATTCTAATATCAAATAAAATCAATTTTCAACTAAAAGTCATCAAAAAAGATAAGGAAGGACACTTCATATTCATCAAAGGAAAAATCCACCAAGATGAACTCTCAATCCTAAATATCTATGCCCCAAATACAAGGGCACCTACATATGTAAAAGAAACCTTACTAAAGCTCAAAGCACACATTGCACCTCACACAATAATAGTAGGAGATTTCAACACCCCACTCTCATCAATGGACAGATCATGGAAACAGAAATTAAACAGAGGCGTAGACAGACTAAGAGAAGTCATGAGCCAAGTGGACTTAACAGATATTTATAGAACATTCTATCCTAAAGCAAAAGGATATACCTTCTTCTCAGCTCCTCATGGTACTTTCTCCAAAATTGACCATATAATTGGTCAAAAAACGGGCCTCAACAGGTAAAGAAAGATAGAAATAATCCCATGCGTGCTATCAGACCACCACAGCCTAAAACTGGTCTTCAATAACAATAAGGGAAGAATGCCCACATATACGTGGAAATTGAACAATGCTCTACTCAATGATAACCTGGTCAAGGAAGAAATAAAGAAAGAAATTAAAGACTTTTTAGACTTTAATGAAAATGAAGGTACAACATACCCAAACTTATGGGACACAATGAAAGCTGTGCTAAGAGGAAAACTCATAGCGCTGAGTGCCTGCAGAAAGAAACAGGAAAGAGCATATGTCAGCAGCTTGACAGCACACCTAAAAGCTCTAGAACAAAAAGAAGCAAATACACCCAGGAGGAGTAGAAGGCAGGAAATAATCAAACTCAGAGCTGAAATCAACCAAGTAGAAACAAAAAGGACCATAGAAAGAATCAACAGAACCAAAAGTTGGTTCTTTGAGAAAATCAACAAGATAGATAAACCCTTAGCTAGACTAACAAGAGGACACAGAGAGTGCGTCCAAATTAACAAAATCAGAAATGAAAAGGGAGACATAACTACAGATTCAGAGGAAATTCAAAAAATCATCAGATCTTACTATAAAAGCCTATATTCAAAAAAACTTGAAAATCTTCAGGAAATGGACAATTTCCTAGACAGATACCAGGTATCGAAGTTAAATCAGGACAGATAAACCAGTTGAACAACCCCATAACTCCTAAGGAAATAGAAGCAGTCATTAAAGGTCTCCCAACCAAAAAGAGCCCAGGTCCAGACGGGTTTAGTGCAGAATTCTATCAGACCTTCATAGAAGACCTCATACCAATATTATCCAAAGTATTCCACAAAACTGAAACAGATGAAGCACTACCGAATTCCTTCTATGAAGCCACAATTACTCTTATACCTAAACCACACAAAGACACAACAAAGAAAGAGAACTTCAGACCAATTTCCCTTATGAATATCGACGCAAAAATACTCAATAAAATTCTGGCAAACCGAATCCAAGAGCACATCAAAACAATCATCCACCATGATCAAGTAGGCTTCATCCCAGGCATGCAGGGATGGTTTAATATACGGAAAACCATCAACGTGATCCATTATATAAACAAACTGAAAGAACAAAACCACATGATCATTTCATTAGATGCTGAGAAAGCATTTGACAAAATTCAACACCCCTTCATGATAAAAGTCCTGGAAAGAATAGGAATTCAAGGCCCATACCTAAACATAGTAAAAGCCATATACAGCAAACCAGTTGCTAACATTAAACTAAATGGAGAGAAACTTGAAGCAATCCCACTAAAATCAGGGACTAGACAAGGCTGCCCACTCTCTCCCTACTTATTCAATATAGTTCTTGAAGTTCTAGCCAGAGCAATCAGACAACAAAAGGAGGTCAAGGGGGATACAGATCGGAAAAGAAGAAGTCAAAATATCACTATTTGCAGATGATATGATAGTATATTTAAGTGATCCCAAAAGTTCCACCAGAGAACTACTAAAGCTGATAAACAACTTCAGCAAAGTGGCTGGATATAAAATTAATTCAAATAAATCAGTAGCCTTCCTCTACACAAAAGAGAAACAAGCCGAGAAAGAAATTAGGGAAACGACACCCTTCATAATAGACCCAAATAATATAAAGTACCTCGGTGTGACTTTAACCAAGCAAGTAAAAGATTTGTACAATAAGAACTTCAAGACACTGAAGAAAGAAATTGAAGAAGACCTCAGAAGATGGAAAGATCTCCCATGCTCATGGATTGGCAGGATTAATATAGTAAAAATGGCCATTTTACCAAAAGCGATCTACAGATTCAATGCAATCCCCATCAAAATACCAATCCAATTCTTCAGAGAGTTAGACAGAACAATTTGCAAATTCATCTGGAATAACAAAAAACCTAGGATAGCTAAAGCTATCCTCAACAATAAAAGGACCTCAGGGGGAATCACTATCCCTGAACTCAAGCAGTATTACAGAGCAATAGTGATAAAAACTGCATGGTATTGGTACAGAGACAGAGAGATAGACCAATGGAATAGAATTGAAGACCCAGAAATGAACCCACACACCTATGGTCACTTGATTTTTGACAAAGGAGCCAAAACCATCCAATGGAAAAAAGATAGCATTTTCAGCAAATGGTGCTGGTTCAACTGGAGGGCAACATGTAGAGGAATGCAGATCGATCCATGCTTATCACCCTATACAAAGCTTAAGTCCAAGTGGATCAAGGACCTCCACATCAAACCAGACACACTCAAACTAATAGAAGAAAACCTAGGGAAGCATCTGGAACACATGGGCACTGGAAAAAATTTCCTGAACAAAACACCAATGGCTTACGCTCTAAGATCAAGAATCGACAAATGGGATCTCATAAAACTGCAAAGCTTCTGAAAGGCAAAGGACACTGTGGTTAGGACAAAACGGCAACCAACAGATTGGGAAAAGATCTTTACCAATCCTACAACAGATAGAGGTCTTATATCCAAAATATACAAAGAACTCAAGAAGTTAGACCGCAGGGAGACAAATAACCCTATTAAAAATGGGGTTCAGGCCCGCAGCAGCTCTCTGCTCCCAGACCCGGTGAGAGAGAGACCCAACCGCCTGGTCAGGTGGGCACTCCTGAGGCTGCAGAGCGGAAGAGACCACCAACACTGCTCACCCCTGCCCACATCCCTGGCCCAAGAGGAAACTGTATAAGGCCTCTGGGCTCCCGTGGGGGAGGGCCCAGGATCGGCAGGACCCCTGCGCCTGAGACACCGCCGGACCCTGAAGGAAACAGACCGGATAAACAGTTCTCTGCACCCAAATCCCGTGGGAGGGAGAGCTAAACCTTCAGAGAGGCAGACAGGCCTGGGAAACCAGAAGAGACTGCTCCCTGCACACACATCTCGGACGCCAGAGGAAAAAGCCAAAGACCATCTGGAACCCTGGTGCACTGAAGCTCCCGGAAGGGGCGGCACAGGTCTTCCTGGTTGCTGCCGCTGCAGAGAGCCCGTGGACAGCACCCCACGAGCAAACCTGAGCCTCGGGACCACAGGTAAGGCCAAATTTTCTGCTGCAAGAAAGCTGCCTGGTGAACTCAAGACACAGGCCCACAGGAACAGCTGAAGACCTGTAGAGAGGAAAAACTACACACCCGAAAGCAGAACACTCTGTCCCCATAACTGACTGAAAGAGAGGAAAAGAGGTCTACAGCACTCCTGACACACAGGCTTATAGGACAGTCTAGCCACTGTCAGAAATAGCAAAACAAAGTAACACTAGAGATAATCTGATGGCGAGAGGCAAGCGCAGGAACCCAAGCAACAGAAACCAAGACTACATGCCATCATCGGAGCCCAATTCTCCCACCAAAACAAACATGGAATATCCAAACACACCAGAAAAGCAAGATCTAGTTTCAAAATCATATTTGATCATGATGCTGGAGGACTTCAAGAAAGACTTGAACACACTTAGGGAAGCACAGGAAAACATTAATAAACAAGTAAAAGCCTACAGAGAGGAATCGCAAAAATCCCTGAAAGAATTCCAGGAAAACACAATCAAACAGTTGAAGGAATTAAAAATGGAAATAGAAGCAATCAAGAAAGAACACATGGAAACAACCCTGGATATAGAAAACCAAAAGAAGAGACAAGGAGCTGTAGATACAAGCTTCACCAACAGAATACAAGAGATGGAAGAGAGAATCTCAGGAGCAGAAGATTCCATAGAAATCATTGACTCAACTGTCAAAGATAATGTAAAGCGGAAAAAGCTACTGGTCCAAAACATACAGGAAATCCAGGACTCAATGAGAAGATCAAACCTAAGGATAATAGGTATAGAAGAGAGTGAAGACTCCCAGCTCAAAGGACCAGTAAATATCTTCAACAAAATCATAGAAGAAAACTTCCCTAACCTAAAAAAAGAGATACCCATAGATATACAAGAAGCCTACAGAACTCCAAATAGATTGGACCAGAAAAGAAACACCTCCCGTCACATAATTGTCAAAACACCAAACGCACAAAATAAAGAAAGAATATTAAAAGCAGTAAGGGAAAAAGGTCAAGTAACATATAAAGGGAGACCTATCAGAATCACACCAGACTTCTCGCCAGAAACTATGAAGGCCAGAAGATCCTGGACTGATGTTATACAGACCCTAAGAGAACACAAATGCCAGCCCAGATTACTGTATCCAGCAAAACTCTCAATTAACATTGATGGAGAAACCAAGATATTCCATGACAAAACCAAATTTACACAATATCTTTCTACAAATCCAGCACTACAAAGGATAATAAATGGTAAAGCCCAACATAAGGAGGCAAGCTATACCCTAGAAGAAGCAAGAAACTAATCGTCTTGGCAACAAAACAAAGAGAATGAAAGCACACAAACATAACCTCACATCCAAATATGAATATAACGGGAAGCAATAATCACTATTCCTTAATATCTCTCAATATCAATGGCCTCAACTCCCCAATAAAAAGACATAGATTAACAAACTGGATACGCAACGAGGACCCTGCATTCTGCTGCCTACAGGAAACACACCTCAGAGACAAAGACAGACACTACCTCAGAGTGAAAGGCTGGAAAACAACTTTCCAAGCAAATGGTCAGAAGAAGGAAGCTGGAGTAGCCATTCTAATATCAAATAAAATCAATTTCCAACTAAATGTCATCAAAAAAGATAAGGAAGGACACTTCATATTCATCAAAGGAAAAATCAACCAAGATGAACTCTCAATCCTAAATATCTATGCCCCAAATAAAAGGGCACCTACATACGTAAAAGAAACCTTACTAAAGCTCAAAACACACATTGCACCTCACACAAGAATAGTGGGAGATTTCAACACCCCACTCTCATCAATGGACAGATCATGGAAACAGAAATTAAACAGTGATGTAGACAGACTAAGAGAAGTCATGAGCCAAATGGACTTAACGGATATTTATAGAACATTCTATCCTAAAGCAAAAGGATATACCTTCTTCTCAGCTCCTCATGGTACTTTCTCCAAAATTGACCATATAATTGGTCAAAAAACGGGCCTCAACAGGTAAAGAAAGATAGAAATAATCCCATGCGTGCTATCGGACCACCACGGCCTAAAACTGGTCTTCAATAACAATAAGGGAAGAATGCCCACATATACGTGGAAATTGAACAATGCTCTACTCAATGATAACCTGGTCAAGGAAGAAATAAAGAAAGAAATTAAAAACTTTTTAGAATTTAATGAAAATGAAGATACAACATACTCAAACTTATGGGACACAATGAAAGCTGTGCTAAGAGGAAAACTCATAGCGCTGAGTGCCTGCAGAAAGAAACAGGAAAGAGCATATGTCAGCAGCTTGACAGCACACCTAAAAGCTCTAGAACAAAAAGAAGCAAATACACCCAGGAGGAGTAGAAGGCAGGAAATAATCAAACTCAGAGCTGAAATCAACCAAGTAGAAACAAAAAGGACCATAGAAAGAATCAACAGAACCAAAAGTTGGTTCTTTGAGAAAATCAACAAGATAGATAAACCCTTAGCCAGACTAACGAGAGGACACAGAGAGTGTGTCCAAATTAACAAAATCAGAAATGAAAAGGGAGACATAACTACAGATTCGGAGGAAATTAAAAAAATCATCAGATCTTACTATAAAAACCTATATTCAACAAAATTTGAAAATCTTCAGGAAATGGACAATTTCCTAGACAGATACCAGGTATCGAAGTTAAATCAGGAACAGATAAACCAGTTAAACAACCCCATAACTCCTAAGGAAATAGAAGCAGTCATTAAAGGTCTCCCAACCAAAAAGAGCCCAGGTCCAGACGGGTTTAGTGCAGAATTCTATCAAACCTTCATAGAAGACCTCATACCAATATTATCCAAACTATTCCACAAAATTGAAACAGATGGAGCCCTACCGAATTCCTTCTACGAAGCCACAATTACTCTTATACCTAAACCACACAAAGACACAACAAAGAAAGAGAACTTCAGACCAATTTCCCTTATGAATATCGACGCAAAAATACTCAATAAAATTCTGGCAAACCGAATTCAAGAGCACATCAAAACAATCATCCACCATGATCAAGTAGGCTTCATCCCAGGCATGCAGGGATGGTTTAATATACGGAAAACCATCAACGTGATCCATTATATAAACAAACTGAAAGAACAGAACCACATGATCATTTCATTAGATGCTGAGAAAGCATTTGACAAAATTCAACACCCCTTCATGATAAAAGTCCTGGAAAGAATAGGAATTCAAGGCCCATACCTAAACATAGTAAAAGCCATATACAGCAAACCAGTTGCTAACATTAAACTAAATGGAGAGAAACTTGAAGCAATCCCACTAAAATCAGGGACTAGACAAGGCTGCCCACTCTCTCCCTACTTATTCAATATAGTTCTTGAAGTTCTAGCCAGAGCAATCAGACAACAAAAGGAGATCAAGGGGATACAGATCGGAAAAGAAGAGGTCAAAATATCACTATTTGCAGACGACATGATAGTATATTTAAGTGATCCCAAAAGTTCCACCAGAGAACTACTAAAGCTGATAAACAACTTCAGCAAAGTGGCTGGGTATAAAATTAACTCAAATAAATCAGTTGCCTTCCTCTATACAAAAGAGAAACAAGCCGAGAAAGAAATTAGGGAAACGACACCCTTCATAATAGACCCAAATAATATAAAGTACCTCGGTGTGACTTTAACCAAGCAAGTAAAAGATCTGTACAATAAGAACTTCAAGACACTGAGGAAAGAAATTGAAGAAGACCTCAGAAGATGGAAAGATCTCCCATGCTCATGGATTGGCAGGATTAATATAGTAAAAATGGCCATTTTACCAAAAGCAATCTACAGATTCAATGCAATCCCCATCAAAATACCAATCCAATTCTTCAAAGAGTTAGACAGAACAATTTGCAAATTCATCTGGAATAACAAAAAACCCAGGATAGCTAAAGCTATCCTCAACAATAAGAGGACTTCAGGGGGAATCACTATCCCTGAACTCAAGCAGTATTACAGAGCAATAGTGATAAAAACTGCATGGTATTGGTACAGAGACAGACAGATAGACCAATGGAATAGAATTGAAGACCCAGAAATGAACCCACACACCTATGGTCACTTGATTTTTGACAAAGGAGCCAAAACCATCCAATGGAAAAAAGATAGCATTTTCAGCAAATGGTGCTGGTTCAACTGGAGGGCAACATGTAGAAGAATGCAGATCGATCCATCCTTATCACCCTGTACAAAGCTTAAGTCCAAGTGGATCAAGGACCTCCACATCAAACCAGACACAGTTAAACTAATAGAAGAAAAACTAGGGAAGCATCTGGAACACATGGGCACTGGAAAAAATTTCCTGAACAAAACACCAATGGCTTATGCTCTAAGATCAAGAATCGACAAATGGGATCTCATAAAACTGCAAAGCTTCTGTAAGGCAAAGGACACTGTGGTTAGGACAAAACGGCAACCAACAGATTGGGAAAAGATCTTTACCAATCCTACAACAGATAGAGGCCTTATTTCCAAAATATACAAAGAACTCAAGAAGTTAGACCGCAGGGAAACAAATAACCCTATTAAAAAATGGGGTTCAGAGCTAAACAAAGAATTCACAGCTGAGGAATGCCGAATGGCTGAGAAACACCTAAAGAAATGTTCAACATCTTTAGTCATAAGGGAAATGCAAATCAAAACAACCCTGAGATTTCACCTCACACCAGTGCGATTGGCTAAGATCAAAAACTCAGGTGACAGCAGATGCTGGCGAGGATGTGGAGAAAGAGGAACACTCCTCCATTGTTGGTGGGATTGCAGACTGGTAAAACCATTCTGGAAATCAGTCTGGAGGTTCCTCAGAAAATTGGACATTGAACTGCCTGAGGATCCAGCTATACCTCTCTTGGGCATATACCCAAAAGATGCCTCAACATATAAAAGAGACACGTGCTCCACTATGTTCATCGCAGCCTTATTTATAATAGCCAGAAACTGGAAAGAACCCAGATGCCCTTCAACAGAGGAATGGATACAGAAAATGTGGTACATCTACACAATGGAATATTACTCAGCTATCAAAAACAACGAGTTTATGAAATTCGTAGGCAAATGGTTGGAACTGGAAAATATCATCCTGAGTGAGCTAACCCAATCACAGAAAGACATACATGGTATGCACTCATTGATAAGTGGCTATTAGCCCAAATGCTTGAATTACCCTAGATCCCTAGAACAAACGAAACTCAAGACGGATGATCAAAATGTGAATGCTTCACTCCTTCTTTAAATGAGGAAAAAGAATACTCTTGGCAGGGAAGGGAGAGGCAAAGATTAAAACAGAGACTGAAGGAACACCCATTCAGAGCCTGCCCCACATGTGGCCCATACATATACAGCCACCCAATTAGACAAGATGGATGAAGCAAAGAAGTGCAGACCGACAGGAGCCGGATGTAGATCGCTCCTGAGAGACACAGCCAGAATACAGCAAATATAGAGGCGAATGCCAGCAGCAAACCACTGAACTGAGAATAGGTCCCCTATTGAAGGAATCAGAAAAAGAACCGGAAGAGCTTGAAGGGGCTCGAGACCCCAAAAGTACAACAATGCCAAGCAACCAGAGCTTCCAGGGACTAAGCCACTACCTAAAGACTATACATGGACTGACCCTGGACTCTGACCCCATAGGTAGCAATGAATATCCTAGTAAGAGCACCAGTGGAAGGGGAAGCCCTGGGTCCTGCTAAGACTGAACCCCCAGTGAACTAGTCTATGGGGGGAGGGCGGCAATGGGGGGAGGGTTGGGAGGGGAACACCCATAAGGAAGGGGAGGGGGGAGGGGGATGTTTGCCCGGAAACCGGGAAAGGGAATAACACTCGAAATGTATATAAGAAATACTCAAGTTAATAAAAAATTATAAGCCCGTGGGAAAAAAAAATGGGGTTCAGAGCTAAACAAAGAATTCACAGCTGAGGAATGCCGAATGGCTGAGAAACACCTAAAGAAATGTTCAACATCTTTAGTCATAAGGGAAATGCAAATCAAAACAACCCTGAGATTTCACCTCACACCAGTGAGAATGGCTAAGATTAAAAACTCAGGTGACAGCAGATGCTGGCGAGGATGTGGAGAAAGAGGAACACTTCTCCATTGTTGGTGGGATTGCAGACTGGTAAAACCATTCTGGAAATCAGTCTGGAGGTTCCTCAGAAAATTGGACATTGAACTGCCTGAGGATCCAGCTATACCTCTCTTGGGCATATACCCAAAAGATGCCTCAACATATAAAAGAGACACGTGCTCCACTATGTTCATCGCAGCCTTATTTATAATAGCCAGAAACTGGAAAGAACCCAGATGCCCTTCAACAGAGGAATGGATACAGAAAATGTGGTACATCTACACAATGGATTATTACTCAGCTATCAAAAAGAACGAGTTTATGAAATTCGTAGGCAAATGGTTGGAACTGCAAAATATCATCCTGAGTGAGGTAACCCAATCACAGAAAGACATACATGGTATGCACTCATTGATAAGTGGCTATTAGCCCAAATGCTTGAATTACCCTAGATGCCTAGAGCAAATGAAACTCAAGACGGATGATCAAAATGTGAATGCTTCACTCCTTCTTTAAATGAGGAAAAAGAATACCCTTGGCAGGGAAGGGAGAGGCAAAGATTAAAACAGAGACTGAAGGAACACCCATTCAGAGCCTGCCCCACATGTGGCCCATACATATACAGCCATCCAATTAGACAAGGTGGATGAAGCAAAGAAGTGGAGACAGACAGGAGCCGGATGTAGATCGCTCCTGAGAGACACAGCCAGAATACAGCAAATACAGAGGCGAATGCCAGCAGCAAACCACTGAACTGAGAATAGGACCCCCGTTGAAGGAATCAGAGAAAGAACTGGAAGAGCTTGAAGGGGCTCGAGACCCCATATGTACAACAATGTCAAGCAACCAGAGCTTCCAGGGACTAAGCCACTACCTAAAGACTATACATGGACTGACCCTGGGCTCCGACCTCATAGGTAGCAATGAATATCCTAGTAAGAGCACCAGTGGAAGGGGAAGCCCTGGGTCCTGCTAAGACTGAACCCCCAGTGAACTAGACTGTGGGGGGGAGGGCGGCAATGGGGGAAGGATTGGGAGGGGAACACCCATAAGGAAGGGGAGGTAGGAGGGGGATGTTTGCCCGGAAACCGGGAAAGGGTATAACACTCGAAATGTATATAAGAAATACTCAAGTTATTAAAAAAAAAAGCGAGAAAAAAAATCCAATAAATAAAAAAAAAAGAACCAAAAAAAAAAAAAAAAAAAAGAATGGATCGATTTGCATTCTTCTACATGCTGACCTCCAGTTGACCCAGCACCAGTTGTTGAAAAGGCTATCTTTTTTTTTTTCTTTACTGAATGGTTTTAGCTCCTTTGTAGAAGATCAAGTGACCATAGGTGTGTGGGTTCATTTCTGGGTCTTCAATTCTATTCCATTGATCTACCTGCCTGTCTCTGTACCAATACCATGCAGATTTTTTTTATCACTATTGATCTATAGTATAGTTTGAAGTCATGGATGGTGATTCCCCGAGAAGTTTTTTGTTTTGTTTTGTTTTGTTTTTTATGAGAATAATTTTCACTATCCTTGGTTTTTAATTATTTCAAATGAATTATAAATCACTCTTTCTATCTCTATAAAGAATTGAGTAGGGATTTTGATGGGGATTGCATTGAATCGGTAGATTGCTTTTGGCAAGATGGCCATTTTTACAATCTCAATCCTTCCAATCCATGAGCATGGGTGATCTTTCCATCTTCTGAGATCTTCTACAATTTCTTTCTTTAGAAAGTTGAAAATCTTGTCATACAGATTTTTCACTTGCTTGGTTAGAATCACATTGAGGTATTTTATGTTATTTGTGACTATTGTGAAAGGTGTCCTTTCCCTACTTCCTTTCTCAGCCTGCTTATCCTTTGAGTAGAGGAAGGCTACTGATGTGTTTGAGTTGGTTTTTTTATATAGCCACTTTGCTGAAGTTGTTTATTGGACTTAGCAGTTCTCTGGTGGAACTTTTGAGGTCACTTAAGTTTACTATCGTATCATCTGCAACTAGTGATATTTTGACTTCTTCCTTTCTAATTTGTATCCCTTTTACTTCCTTTTGTTTTTTGATTGCTCTGTCTAGGACTTGGAGTGCTATATTGAATAAGTAGGGAGAGAGTGGGCAGTCTTGTCTAGTCCATGATTTATGTGGGATTGTTTCAAGGTTCTCTCCATTTAGTTTGATGTTGGCTACTGGTTTGCCGTATATTGCTCTTAGTATGTTTAGGTATAGGCCTTGAATTCCTGATCTTTCCAAGACTTTTAACATAAAGGGGTGTTGAATTTTGTCAAATGCTTTCTCAGCATCTAATGAGATGATCATGTGTTTTTTTTTCCTTTGAATTTGTTCATGTAGTGGATTGCATTGATGGTTTCCTGTATATAGAACCACCTCTGTATCCCTGGGATGAAGCCTACTTGATCATGGTAGATGATTGTTTTGATGTGTTCTTGGATTTGGTTTGTGAAAATTTTATTGAGTATTTTTGCATCTATATTCATAAGGGAAATTGTTCTTCTCTTTCTCTGTTGGGTCTTTTTGTGGTTTAGGTATAAGCATAATTTCACAGAAGGAATTGGGTAGTGCTCCTTTTGTTTCTATTTTGTGGAATAGTTTGGACAGTATTGCTATTGGGTCTTCTATGAAGGTCTGATAGAGTTCTTCACTTAACCCATCTGGTCCTGGGCTTTTTTTTTTTTTTTTTGGTTAGGAGACTTTTAATGATTGCTTCTATTTTTTTAGGGGTTATGGGACTATTTAGATGGTTTAACTGATCCTGATTTAACTTTGGTACCTGGTATCTGTCTAGAAAATTGTCCATTTCCTCCAGATTTTCCAGTTTTGTTTAATATAGGCTTTTGTAGTCAAATCTGATGTTTTTTTTTTAATTTCCTCAGGTTCTGTAGTTATGTCTCCCTTTTCATTTCTGATTTTGTTAATTCAATACTCTCTCTGTGCCTTCTGGTTGGTTTGGCTAAGGGTTTATCTATCTTGTTGATTTTCTCAAAGAACCAGCTCCTAGTTTTCTTGATTCTTTGTATAGTCCTTTTTTGTTTCTACTTGGTGGATTTCGGCCCTGAGTTTGATTATTTCCTACTGGCTACTCCTCTTGAGTCTATTTGCTTCTTTTTGTTCTAGAGCTTTTAGATGTCCTGTGAAGCTGCACAGGATGTATGCATCGTTCAACTTCCATGTATATGTGGACTTTCTGTCATTTTCATTGTTATTGAAGACCAGCTTTAGTCTGTGGTGATATGATAGGATGCATGGGATCATTTCAATCTTCTTGTGTCTGTTGAGGTCTGTTTTGTGATCAATTATATGGTCAAATTTGGAGAAGGTATCATGAGGTGCTGAAAAGAAGGTATATTCTTTTGTTTTAGAATGAAATGTTCTATAGACATCTGTTAAATCCATTTGGTTCATAACTTCTGTTAGTTTCTCTATGTCTGTTTAGTTTCTGTTTCCATGATCTGTCCATTGCTGAGAGTGGGGTGTTGAAGTCTCCCACTATTACTGTGTGAGGTGCAATGTGTGCTTTGAGCTTTAGTAAAGTTTCTCTCATGAATGTGGATGATCTTGCATTTGGAGCTTAGATATTCAGGATTGAGAGTTCATCCTAGTTGATTTTTCCTTTGATGAACACGAAATATCGTTCCTTATCCTTCTTGATAACTTTTTGTTAAAAGTCAATTTTATTTGATATTAGAATGGCTACTCCAGCGTATTTCTTGGGACCTTTTGCTTGGAAAATTGTTTTCCAGCCTTTTACTCTGAGTTAGTGTCTGTCTTTGTAACTGAGGTGTGTTTCCCGTATGCAGCAAAATGCTGGGTCCTCTTTACATATCCAGTCTGTTAGTCTATGTCTTTTTATTAGAGAATTGAGACCATTGATGTTGACAGATATTAGGGACCAATGATTGCTGTCTCTTGTTATTTTTGTTGTTAGAGGTAGGATTATGTGTGTGTGGCTATCCTCTTTTATGTTAATTGAAATTATATTACTTTCTTGCTTTTTCTAGGGTGTAGTTTCCTTCCTTGTGTTGGAGTTTTCCACCTTATTATCCTGTATAGGCTCGATTTATGGAAAGATCTTGTATAAATTTGGTTTTGTCATGGGATATCTATGTTAATATCTATGTTTTTCCATCTATGTTAATTGAGAGTTTTGCTGGATACAGTAGCCTGGGCTGGCACTTGTGTTCTCTTAGGTTCTGTATGACATCTGTCCAGGATCTTTTGGCTTTCATAGTCTCTGGTGAGAAATCTGGTGTGATTCTTATAGGTCTGTCTCTATATATTACTTGGCCTTTTCCCCTATTGCTTTTAATATTCTTTCTTTGTTTTGTGCATTTGTGATTTGACTATTACAAGACAGGAGGAATTTCTTTTCTGGTCCAATTTATTTGGCGTTCTGTAGGATTCTTGGATGTTTATGGGGATCTCTTTCTTTTTTTTGTTTTTTGTTTTTGTTTTTTTAAAGATTTATTTGTTTATTATATATAAGTACACTGTGGTTGTCTTCAGACACACCAGAAGAGGGCATCGGATCGCATTACAGATGGTTGTGAGCCACCATGTGGTTGCTGGGAGTTGAACTCAGGACCTCTGGAAGAGCAGTCAGTGCTCTTAACCACTGAGCCATCTCTCCAGCCCGGGCATCTCTTTCTTTAGGTTAGTTTTCTTCTATAATTTTGTTGAAGATATTTACTGGCCCTTTAAGTTGGGAATCTCGCTCTCTTCTATACCTATTATCCTTATGTTTGGTCTTCTCATTATGTTCTGGATTTCCTGGATGTTTTGGGTTAGGCGCTTTTTGTATTTTACATTTTCTTTGATGGTTGTGTCAATATTTTCTAAGGCATCTTCTGCCCCTGAGATTCTCTTTTCTATCTCTTGTATTCTATTGGTGATGCTTATGTCTATGACTCCTGATCTCTTTCCTAGGTTTTCTATCTCCAGAATTCTCTCCCTTTGTGATTTCTTTTTTGTTTTTATTTTCTTTTTTAGAACCTGGATGGTTTTGTTCAATCCCTTCACCTGTTTGGCTCTGTTTTCCTGAAATTCTTTAAGGTATTTTTGTGTTTTCTCTTTAAAGGCTTCTACTTGTTTCCTGTGCTGTCCTGTATTTCTTTAAGGGAATTATTTATTTCCTTCTTAAAGCCCTCTATCATCATCATGTGATTTTAAATTCAAATCTTGTTTTTTTCAGTGTGTTGGGATATCCAGTATTTGCTTTGGTGGGAGCACTAGGATCTGATGATGCTAAGTGGTCTTGTTTTCTGTTGCTTAGATTTCTGGGCTTGACTCTTGGAAATTGGCTTTCTCCCAGATGGATCTGGGTACAGAGAGCTGTGGGACCAGGCCAACTCTGGGAGCAAGCAGAAACCGGAAGTGTCCTGTCCCAGACTGCTCCTGGGTTCCAGTGTCCTGAGGGCTCCAGGTTTGTCCCTTGGAGCAGAAGAGGTGATTTTACCTCTGTTCGGAGGTGAATCAGCACTCCTGGCAACTGGCTTTCAACTCTGGAAGCAGGCAGAGACTGGAAAGATCCTGTCCCTAACTGCTCCTAGGTTCCTGTGTCCAGATGTCTCTAGGTGGTTCCTCTTGGGCCAGGAATGTGAGCAGAAGTGGTGGTCTCCCCTGAGCTCTCAGGATTGTGTGCATTTGTGATAGTCCAGCTCTCTCTCCCATGGGATTTGGGTACATAGGGTTGTGGGACCGGATCAGCTCTGGGTACAGGCAGGAACCAGCATGTCCATTTTTAATGTACAAAGTTATTGCACATTTATTAGCTTAGAACATAGAGTAAATATAACTACGGTTTATATTGTGGAACCAAGAAATTCATGTGACTCACTTCATCCTATAATTCACCTTCCTGCAGTTTTCTGAACCTGGACCTGCAGTACCTCAGAAGGACATTTCTATTCCTCTGTTTTCTTGATCACACTCACGCTTTATAAAGGTCCTGCCCTCCCTAGCACATCTCTGTTTTTAGAGAAACAGATGCTAGGGTGATATGTTGTCAATATGATAGGGTGTATGTTAAGTAAAGCAAGTCTCTTCACTTAACAAAGTTCATTAAAATGTTGGGTCTCTAATGTGAATACCTATCACCTGTCTCCTTCTGCTGTATCAGGTTCTTTTTGTCTAGATTCTTCTGTAGTTTCCCCAATTGCCTCCATAGAGCTTGGTTGGGTTTTTTGTTTTGTTTTTTTTCTTACTCATTTGCTTGTTTACGTACTGATTAACTAATTATCTAGTGTGTGAGAGAAGAAATGAAAGTTGAAGCTTGACTCCCTGCTTACACTGGCTAGCCCGAACACATTGGGATAATTGCAGGAAAACCTTATTAAAATGAAATGTCAGCCTCTACTTCCTTTTGGTGGGAGAGGATGACGAAGTTTCCTGTAGAAGGTAAGCCAAGCGCCCAGTGAAAAAAGAATGCCAAAGCTACCCATGGGTGAGCTCACCGTTCTTGTAAGGTTTGAATCCTGTTGGGAGTTCTGGTTAGACAGCGAGTCCTCCAAAGATGAATAGCCATGGAGGGGGGTGTATTTTGGTACTTACCATGCATGGCTCAGCCCCATTTGGGGGGGGGGGCTATTGTTTAAGACTGAGCTACTCTGGGGGCCCGATGACAAGGAACAGCCATAAGTCCAAAATTAATTGACACAGCCCCTGATTGAGAGGTGACTTCATGACGCATTTACTGGGGAGGGCTGGATGCCAATACTTGAAAGTTTAAGTGACAGGAAGGTTGGATAGTGAGGGATCATTGTTCAGTAGCTTCCTCCTCTTAGACAGGGAAGAACAATTGCTTTGCAAACTGATAGCCATGGGCTAAAGATTAGTGAGGAGCTTGACTAATACTGACCCCCCCTACCCCAGTGTGTGTATGTTTGAACACTTGGTTTCTAGTTGGTTGAACTGTTTGGGAAGGGTTAGGAGTTTTAACCCTTGTTAGAGGAGATCTCTCTAGAGATTTATTTATTTTATGTATGTGAGTACACTGTAGCTGTCATCAGACACACCAGAAGAGGGCATCAGATCCCATTACAGATGGTTGTGAGCCACCATGTGGTCACTGGGATTTGAACTCAGGACCTCTAGAAGAGCAGTCTGTGCTCTTAACTGCTGAGCCACCGCTCCAGCCTGGAGAGAGCTTTGAGGTTTCAAGAGACTAGTGTCATTCCCAGTACACTCTCTTGATCTCCTCCATGCTGATTAGGATGCGAGCTCCCAGCTGTCACTCATTTGCTCTGCCAGCACTGACTCTGACCTCCTGAAACTTTCTTTTATAAGTTGCCTTAGCCGTGGCGTTTTATCACAGCAATGGAAAAGTAACTAAGACACTTCCTCCTATAGGAAGAGGATCGGGGGTGGGGGGCATTGAGACAGATCCTCCAATAGCAGATCTCAGTGCTCTTTCCCATACCCCACACTGTCCAAGAGAGAACTCTTGACTTTGACTTCAGCCATCTGGAGAGTGTCTAGAGTGACCGAGTGCCTGCTTAGCCCATAGGCTACAAAGCTAAGGTTAGTCAGAAGTGGCTCCTGGTATGATGTATAAGTTACTCTTCTCATTCCAACCAGAAGCAACCTAAGAGAGAGAGTTCTATTTTGATTCATGATTTGATGTCATGGTCCATTATGGCGGGCATGGGGTATGTGTGCAGGAGTGAGAGGCTGCTTGCTTAAATCTGGTTACATATGGATACATGACAAGGACAATGCAGGCACTAGCTGACTTAGCACTTCCCCATTTAATTCAGTCTAGGACATTCGCACCCATCAAGGCGACTCTCTTCATAATTCCTCTTTTCCTCGAATGCAGGCTAAAGGTGGCTAACAGACTTCTAATAGTCATCTGAGGACACCCCAAAATAGTCTGCTCTTTAAAATGTGAAGATCTGGACCTTAACACATGTGAAACTCAGCTTTGAGACCTTATTGTAATTGGGGCAAGACAAAATAAGTTCTCATTTGTTGTCCTGTTACACAAATGAGTCTTTTATAAAACAGTCTTACTCAAAGCCTTGCTTTTTATTGCAAACCATTCTTTGCTCGTATGCTTCTTTCTCCCTGTGTGAAATAGAGTTTTCATTAATGTGTCAGCTTTTACATTCCGGATGAGCGTAGAAAAGTATCCTTGCCTGAGCGAGCTACTAAAAGAGACTGAATATTTGATAATTCCAATAGTCATGAAGCATTCAAGAGGAAATAATGAAAAATTGATCTCATTCTATTTCTTTATTTAAAATTTTATTTCTAATTATGAATATGTTTGTGTCTGTGGGTGGGCATGTGTATGAGAGCCCTCCACAAGAGCAGTATACACTCTTAACTACTGAGCCATCTCTCCAGCCCTGCCATTCCACTTACCTCATTATTTTAATTATGGATTTATTTATTGTTGGTCTTGGGGATTGACTCATACATGACAGACATGCATCTATCACTACACTTTTTTTTTTTCATGTTTTACTTCAAGGCAGGGTCTCTATGTAGATCTGTCTGGCTTCAAACTCAAAGAAATCTGCTTGCCTCGACCTCCGAGTGCTAGGACCAAAGGTGTGCATCACCCTACCCGGCTTCCTATGTTTTGTAATAGGTGGTTTGGTGTAAGGTTAAAAGAGATTCATTTCCTTCAACAAGAAAATTGATGGTGACTGAGCTTGGTAAAAGTATTGGCATGAATGCCAGGAGAAATTAATGACTGAAATGGGAGAAGAGGAATATTTTAAGTGCAGTTTTATGTGGCTGGGAGGAAGAGAACAAGAAATACAGGATGGTCTGAACCCTGGATGGGCTGCTTTGGAATTAGCAGTTCCTGTCATCTCCAGGGTGGGGTCACCAAGGTACGGAGTGAGAGGCTGAGTTGAAGTGTGACAGATGCTTTTCCTGCTAGAACCTATGACTGTTTGTACTTAATTTTATGTTGATTTTTACAAAGACTGACCTCAAGTCTCCCACATTTTGGTTGACAACCAAACTGGTCTTTGAGATAAGAGACAGAAGGGACAAAAATGGAGGGAAGGAGATAGGCAGATGAAAGATGAGTCTCAGGCCAGTTTCCGTTAGGTTCTTTGCAGCTTTGAGCACCTCCCAAAGAGACCAACGTAAGTTATTCACATTTTTCTGATTTGGGGTTTGGAGAGGCACCTAGGTGCATGTGTGTGTGTGTGTGTGTGTGTGTGTGTGTGTGTGTGTGTGTGTGTTTCCCAGGTGCACAGCTAATGCTTAAAATATGCTTTGTGCTCTAAATTTCTCCCTTCTTTAACTGAATCACAAGAATTAATAATGCAGGTTAAAACAAACTATCAAGTCAGCAGCTGAAAGATAAAACATGAACATACTGTCAAAATAGCACAAATTATTAATAATAAATTGTACAGAAGCTTGCAAGAAGAGGGGAGCAGGAATGAGTAGAAAACATGAAGGCTCACGGGCGGAAATGAGAGCTAACGAAAATAGTTACTACACAACCCTGAAGTTATAGGCTGCCTAGCCCATATCTGTACGCTGTGGTAAAACACCAGGACCAAGACAGCTCAGAGAAGAAAGGGACTTTGTGTGATTATGGAGGGTCGAGAGTCCAGTGTGGCGGGTAAGCATGGCAGAAAGCAACAGGGAGCCAAGAGAGCAAGGTGGAAATGGGATATGGTTATGAACTCTCGAAGTCTACCCTCAGGGATATATTTCATCCTGCAAAACCGCACCTCCTAACCTTCCTCAAACAGTGCCTCCCACTGGGGACTACACATGGAAACACCCAAGCCAATGGGGGACGTTTCTTACTGAAACCACCATACTCTTTACAGTAAAACAGAAATAAAACCTTAGAGAAAGCAGCAGCAGTCTCATCCTGCCTTCTGTCTCAGCAGTTACTTAAGACAGTTTAGTTTGTCCATACTGCAATCTGCTTTAAATGTATAAATTTGCTGTCCAGGGCAACATTGCTTTGCTATTTTCTTACTGTGTGCCTTTACCCGGTCTCCTCATAGAGTCCCATACAAAGAGCGTGCGCGTGTGTGTGTGTGTGTGTGTGTGTGTGTGTGTGTGTGTGTGTGTGTGTGAGTGTGCTGAGTAGTTTGAAGGTCTAGTATCTCTCTCCCTGTTGTGTTGGATTGGGTGGGGTGGGAGCAGGGGCAAAGGGCTCAGTGCATTCAGATTCTGCTGTTGAGCTGCAAATATTTGAACAATCGTGTGGAAGCTCCTTGTCTTAATTGGGCATTTACTTACTTACGGAAGTATGCATGCATATGTGTATGTATGCATGAATGTATGTATGTGCATACTGAGGTAAGGGTTATTTTGGTGTCCTGCACTCAACACAGTACAATGTATTCTGCTCATCCTCATCAGAAGTGGGCTATTAGGAGTTTGTGAATACAGGGAAAGTTTTCTGTACTTTGAACGGCGTCCTAGTAAAATTTTCTACAGGATGTCTGCTATTGTGAGTATAAAGTCCTAAGTGTACTATTTGTTAAATTGGTCACTTAAATGCAAAACGAAATACAGCAAACTGTTGAGGGGCTCACTACAGCTTTTTAGTCTAAGCTTGGTGACGGGAACAGTACAACTCGTGGAACAGACTCCCCACATGCCATCCTTTGAATCACATGATCGGGCCCAGGATAGCCGCACACTTACATAAAACATTGTGCTGTGTGTGTGTGTGTGTGTGTGTGTGTGTGTGTGTGTGTGTGTGTGTGTGTGTTGTGCAGTTCTCCATCATGAACTCTAGATGACATGGGTCATATTACAATGTCAAAAATCAGGGCATGTTTGCATGCAGCTGAGTTCTGTGCGTGCCTGTCATAGGGAACAGACGTCTGCCTTCCAACTTCCCCTAGCCCCTCTGCTGCAGGCGTTTATACTTGTACTTCTGTGGCTCATACAGTGCCTAGCACAGGGTAAGAACTCAGGAGTCCATTCTCTGTTTGATGCTGCATTTGCTCACTTGACCTGGGAGGCAGCCTAGGTCCTAACCACAACCCGTTTTCATTGGCAGAGCAGAATACGCTTCCCGCGATCCTCTTCAGTGTGGCCAAGGCAAACAATCACGAAGGCTGGCAGAAGAGAAGGCCTACTTAGTTGCGGTACAAAGGTGGTTTTCAGTTCTGTTGCCGAGTACAGCTGCCCTGCCAGATTAAGTGACAATCCCTTTGGAACTGGCTGCTAAGACAGTTCTGCCCTAGTGGTTCAGTAGGTGGCACTGCTGCTCTCTCTGTGTGATAAAGGTGGCCGCCTTGCAGAGGCTGTGTCCGGGCAGGCAGGAATGCAAGCCTGCAACTCCGAGTAGAGTTTAAAGGCAAGAGGCAGCAGAAACACATTGTGAATGTGACAGTGGCAGCCACTGTCATCTGCCCCTCCTTGCAGGGGAGTTTGGGGGGATGGGCTTTAGAATCTGACAGTGAAGTTAGAGATGTCAAAACATGAAGGAACTTGAGGGGACTAAAATAAGCAGGTTACAAATCAGATAGATAGTTCCTTGCAGACGCATGAGTAGTAGCTGAGCAGGTACATAGGCTCCTCCCTTGAAAAATCTTCCCAAAATGCCAGTTTACTAATGTCCTATCCTGGAGCCAAGCTAGAAAAATCTTTTAGACTGTCTTGAATTGGTTCAGAATTCTGTCTCGTTGGTCACTTTAATTCATAGTGTTTTGTTTTCTTGCTGATAAAAGAACATTAGGCCTTCTACGACAGTGTCCTTGTTTGGTATGTAGTCACTAGGATCATTTATTTCCCGACAGCCACATCTCAATCAATGTTACGAACTAAATCCTTGATTCCCTGCTAAATTTCTACATTGAAATCCTTACTTCCAAAATGATGATGCCGAAGGGCGGGGCCTTTGGAAGGAATGAGATCATGAAGACAGCGCCCTTAAAGGGGGCTGGGATCCTTTCCTTGACGGAAACCTCCGTGAGCTCCCTAGTTCCTTTTTCTGTGCTGCTATATTATGACGATGGCTGCAGGTGAGAAAGTGAGCCCTCCACAGACAGCAAATTAGTGGACTTCCTGGCCTCCACAATTGGGAGCAATATTTTCTGTCTGTTTATACACAGCCACGGGTATCTTTGTGAGAGTAGCCCCAAGGGACAAAGGCAGTCAACAGCAGGCTTTCTTTTTCCGATCTGATTCAAACTTCTATCAAACTCATCTGCGAAGTAATAGAAACATGCAAGTCAATGGGATGCATGTTTCGCTAATAATTTAGTTAGTAGCATAATTACCTGCCTTATTAATAAATAGGCTTTTTTAAAATGTAGGTGAGCCCAAAACAACTACTAGGACACTCTACTTGTCAATCACTGCAGCTCAGCTTAACGAATGCTTGTCCTGTTTGCTTTTAGCACTTTTCTTTCTAGAATAGGCACTGCTAACTGACCTGGGTACACTTTCCACCTGTGGCCTCAGACTCATTCATTGCCTGGTCTCACCAATGACGTCGTTTCCACTGTAGTAGGTCATGGTAAAGATAAAAATCTTCGCCAAATTAACCCAATACATATTCCAGAATTAATTCTCAGATAAATAGGAACTCCGGCCAATTTAATGGGGGGGAACCATTTAATTTGAGCTCAAAGGAAACACGATCAATTATCAGAATCTTAGGATGACGAAATTGATATTCAAATGGCAAGCTAGGCAATGTTCACATGTAGTCTTAGCACTTGGGGAGACAAAACTGAGAGGATAACTGTACATTTGAAGGCAGCCTGGTCTCCGTAATGGAAAGACTCAAACCAACTGATACTAAACACCAACACTGTCTTAGAATGAAAGAAAGAGGTGGGGAGGGAGGGTGTGAGAAAGGAAGGAAGGAAGGGAGGAAGAAAGAAAGAAAGAAAGAAAGAAAGAAAGAAAGAAAGGAGGGAGGGAGGGAGGGAAAGGAGAGGGGAGAGGGGAGGAGAGGGGAGGAGAGGGGAGGAGAGGGGAGGAGAGGGGAGGAGAGGGGAGGAGAGGGGAGGAGAGGGGAAGAGAGGGGAGGAGAGGGGAGGAGAGGAGAGGAGAGGAAAGTGGTTAGAGATAGACCAGCACAGAATTCTGGAGTTACTTCTGTAATGACTACATGGGTGGAACTGGTTAATAAAAAAAGAGAGAGTGACTTTCAGACTAGTTTTCTCCTTCAAGGCACTGGACTGAGAAGCTGAGGAAGTCATCAAAGCCTCCTACAATTTCATGCAGCATCAAGAACAAGAGTTGGAGTTTAGAGACACCCAGTGGTTTAGGATCCAGACCACAACATTCCAGGCTCTTAATTGGGACCCTAGAATGACTTCACCACAGGAGACGGACAGCTCTGAAAAGGCTGGAGCCCCGCCTCAGGCCACTCAATTTATGACTGAGCAGGTTAAGCTTCTCACCTTAACTGTCTGTTGGTCGTGCTTACCAAGATTTTTTTTTTAATTGAAAATGCCCTGAAATCAATTATGTATGCTTATAGGCAAAATTATTGAAAACTGATATAAAATTTCTCAAGCAATCAGATGTTGTAATAATTAGGCATGGCTTTTAAATAATTGTGCTTAGAACATTCGATTAGAAAAATTAAACAAGATTAACAGAAGTTAAGTCAAGGGAATATCTACAACTAGAAACTATGATAAGTGAAATTAAGAGCTCCAAGGTTATATAACAGTGATGTAGATAATAAAGACTGAAGGACCCTAAATTAATTAGATGATGGATCAAAAGATAGTAGAAACGTATTAAGTGCAGTTGTAAATGCCCAACAGCCTTCTTTGGAGCAGGAAGTTGCAAAGACCATGCTGTTCATTAGATACCATTAAGTCAAAGATGAATGCTGAAATCCCTATGGCAACCACAAAAATATAATGAAAATCTATGACTAAAGATACTAAACAGAAAAGAAATGAGATAATAAAATAATATAAGTTAGTGATTCAAAAGAACATAAAGAAGTTGGAACACAAAATAGAACAGCTATGAAATGAATAAGCTAATTCATTTAATTATACATATTATTATATTATGCATTAATTAATAAAATCCAAGGAAACAAAGTTTGTTGGACTGTATAAGGCTAAACAAACTTTTTTTTAAAAAAAGGACAAAACTCAATTCTCTGCTTTATAGAAGTCTGTTATAAAGTAAAAGAATTCAGAAAACTTGAAACTAGAAGAGTGGACAATATTAAAGCATGCAAATATTAACCATGAGAAACTCACATTTACATTTGCTACTAACTTTAGGAAAGTATATTTCATAATAAAATGATCATTTCAAACCAAATTTACCACAAACCTAAATTCATTGTATGCCTGGTAATCTGTAAGGCAACATTTAATGAAACAAAATGGATAACTAGAAAATATAAAACAATAGTAGAAATTTTGACTCATAAAACAAGTAGCCAAATGGATTAATGAATGACATAGTTTAGACCAATGGTTCTCAACTTGGGGGGTCCTTAACCCTATGGGGGCTGAACGACTCTTTCTCAGGGGTTACACATCAGATATACTGCATATCAGATATTTACATTTTGATTCATAACAGTAGCAAGTTAAAATTATGAGGTAGCAATTAATTTTATGGTTGGAGGTCATCAGATCCTGAGGAATTGTCTTAAGGGGTCACAGCATTAGGAAGGTTGAGAATCCCTGGCTTAGAAGATCCCTATCCATATAGCACTGCACATGGCACAGTAGCCAAAACTGGCCATGTACTGGACTATGAAGTTTCAACATACTCCACGTTATTTAAATGTATACATTGTATAGTTGATGAGTGTAGCAGTATTAATCCATTAGTTAAAGGTGAATATACAAACATTTCAGATTTTAGTGTATTAATTCTTAAAATTCATTAAAAGATGAGTGAAAATATTTCGAAGTTATATGATAACATGTTGGTTAAAAGTGCCGGGTTATACTTAAAACCATTCTTTAGGAGTCTTAAATGCCTGAGCTAGGAAAGAGAAAAGGGAGTCAAAAAACTCAATGAGGTTGAAAAGCCAGAAATGAGGCTTTCGTGCCATGGGAGAAGACTTGACTAGTGTGGTAGACTGAATGAGCATGACTTCCATAGACCCATAGATTTGAATGCTTAGTCCCTAGTTCTTAGAACTGTGTGGGAAGGATTAAGAGGTGTGGCCTTGGGCTCCAACTGCATAGGTAGCAATGAATAGCCTAGTAAGGGCACCAGTGGAAGGGGAAGCCCTTGGTCCTGCCAAGACTGAACCCACAGTGAATGGAATTGTTGGGGGGAGGGCGGTAATGGGGGGAGGATGGAGAGGGGGAGACCCATATAGAAGGGGATGGGGAAGGGTTAGGGGGTGTTGGCTGGAAACCGGGAAAGGGACTAACAATCGAAATGTAAATAAGAAATACCCAATTTAATAAAGATGGAGAGAAAAAAAGAGGTGTGGCCTTGTTGGAGGAGGTGTGTCACTAGAAATGGGCTTTGAAGTTTCAAAAATTTCATACCATTCCCAGTGTGACTTTCCCTGCCTTGTGCTCATGGATCAAGATGTACACTCATAGCCACAGCCCCATGCCTGGCTGCCTCCTTTCATGATCCCTGCTTTGTTGGTCATAGATTTACCCTCTGAAACTGCCAACTCCCAATAAACTCCTTCCCTCTATACGTTGATTTGGTCGGAGTATCTTATCACCTAGCCGGCATTTACCCTGTAGAAAACCTTGTGTTTCGTCCACAGCACTGAGACGCAAGCAAGACAAAATAAGGATATGAACACAAGCGATGAGACAGAAAGCAAATGTACAACGGACGAGATGAAACACAGGAAACTGATGGGTAATAGTTGGTTTGGGGAACAATGTACTAAGGCTAGTAGTCCTCTGATGACGATGAGACCAGGAAGAGGCATGAAATGGGGGCAAATGTAGATACACTGAATCTTAAAGATTACGAGCCTAGCGCAAACCATTTGTGCAAATAACATGAAAGTTGAAATGCGATGGATTAATTTCCTTAGAAATATAGCAAACAACAAGGGCCATACACAAAACCTGGAAGACTTACTTTAGAAATCGAATTCCCTAATTTAAATCCTTTCTACAATAGCCCAGGTCCAGATAGTGTAACTGAAGAATTCTTTCAAACATTTAGGGGAAAAGGAACACTTACATGAACAAACTTTCCCTCTAAAATACAAAAGACAAGATATGCTTTCTATCTTGTGATAACAAAGGCATTCCAAGGAAAGAGAACTATAGATAAGCCCCCATGAATATAGATACAAGGTTGCTAAGCAAAATATTAAAAACTAGTTGTATAAAATGGGCACTACTCCATGGCCAATTTGATTGCATTCCAAAGATGTGAAAATAGATGAATGATTGAATATCAATCACTGCAATATATCACAGAAGAAAAATAGAAAAAAACATGATAAAATAGAAAAAAGAGAAACAGAAAGGATTTATTTAAAAAATCATATTTAATCATGAAAAATCTGGGAACAGGAAGTTATAATCCAATAGAAAATATTTATAGAAATTGTATAACAAACATCCCAGCATTCCATCTAATAGTGAAATACAAAATTTCACTTGAAATTAAGAATAAGTAGAGGCTCCCCATCACCTCTGCTTTCAGATTCTCATCAAAGATCCTGATCTTATGCAAGAAAGTTTTAAAGGATAATGGCGAGGTGGAGTTTGAGGAAACCACAGATGGGGATAAAGGATTCTAGGAGTAGTTGACACCATGAGAACATGGCCCATGGAACCAACTAAACAGGGTTCATACAGACTTACAGAGACTGGACTCCAATTGTAGATCCTGCATAGGTGGGAGCTTGGCCCTCTGCACATCCATTATGGCTGGATAGCTGTATGTTCTGGTGAGGCTCCTAACAGTGGGAACGGATGTGTCTCTGACTCTTTTCCCTATTCTTGGGATCTTTTTCTTCTAGCCTTGATGTGAGAATTTGTGTCTAGTCTTATTGTAACTTTTAATGCTGTGTTCAGTTGATATGCCTGGGGACCTGCTCTATTCTGAAGGGAAGTGGAGGAGGGGTGGATTTGGGGAAAGTGGGGGCATTCTGGGAGGTAAAACTGCAGTTGAGATGTATTGTATTAGAGGATAATTGTTTTTAAATATGAGAAATAAAAGTTATTGTTTGTAGATAACATGGTTATAACATGGTCTGTCCAGCAGATCTCAAAACACCTATGGGTAGCCATTAGAATTTGTTAGTGAATTTGATATGATTGCCAGCTATATTCACCTCCATGCCTATATTTTAGCAACAGTTTGAAAGTGAAACTTAGTTACATCATTTTAATAACATCACAAAATAGCAAACTACTAGAACGAGACAAAAAAGGCTTCTGAAGCAGTACAGTGAAACAAATTGATACATTATCATATTCATGATTGAAAAACTCATTGTTGTAAAATGTGAATTCTCTTCAAATTGGTTTGTAGGTTAAGTCCATTTTTCATGGACGCTCCATTGTACGTATATGTAAGCTGGCAGTTGATTCTAAATATCACATGGAAACAAAGAAACAAAGCATGGCAGTGCTGTCCTAAAGATCTTGGAGATAATTAATACTTCATAGAGAAGTACAGAGTTTAGAGTGGAATACTGTGTTATATAGGAAGACATATAGTATCAGCTATAAATATTATAAATAGCAATAACTAAAATACTTCGGTATTAATGTAGGAACAAACGAACCAGTCAGACATAATAGAGTCTAGAAAAACACCTGCCCAGGTATCACCGACATTCAGTTTATAAGAAAGTATATAAACTGCAACAAAGGACAATAGGTTATCTAAACAGATAGTGCTTGGTCAGTTGCCTCATCATATAAGAAATTAATTTGATAACATCCTGTGTTACATTAACCCCCGAGTCACCTCCGGGGAGATCATAGATCTGAGTAAAAGAGAAAATGATGGGCCTTCCAGAAAGTAACAAGAGATGAGATCTTCACAATTTTGAAGGGGACAAAGATTTCTTAAAGGGGCTACAAAAGTAACGTGTCAAAAGGTCACAGAGTAGCAGACTAGAGAATGTTAAAACTGAAAAGTTCTGTTCATCAAATTGTCATTGGGAAGCTAAAGAAGGTAGACCACAGAGTTTACTGACAAGTGTATCAAAGATAAAGTACACTTTCCAGAAATAGGAAGCGTTCCTTCAAGTTGAAAAGAAGCGCACTGCTCTGTAGGTGATGAAGGGACAGATCTTGAAGTGCATGCCAGTGACAGGGTCACTCTGTGGCCAGACATGTGCCGAGTGGTGCTCGACTTCACTAGCCGTGACAGAAAAGCAAATAGAAGCCACAGCGAGCATTACTACGTGTGTCAGAAGTCTAAAATAAAGACGAAGGGTGCTATCAAATGCAGGGAAGACAGGAAGCGACAGGGACTCTTGCACACTGATAGCGGGACAGATTGACACACTTTCCTTGGGAAACTGCTACCATCTATCATAGATGCATAGAGACCTTCGATAGCCCTGTAATTCCCCCTCTTTGGAAACAACTTAAACGAACAGTGGTTGGAAAGAATTTAAAGGCCAATACTAGGATGACTAAATTGTGGCACAGATTTCTATGTGACAACGGAAATGAATAAACTACTCCTGTAAGACAAAGCGTAGGTGAATATTACCTATATATAGTTGTTGGCAAAAGAGGTCAGGCACAAAATGCCTTTACAAAATATAAAACACACCTCCTACCACGCGCTTGCGTATATAGGCAAAGAATGCCTTCAGGAAGAAGAGTCAGTCCCTCTGGAGAAGAGGAAGAGAAACCCGAGATGCTTGAGGGATATTTTACATCACCTGCTACCCATCTCCTCTGCCCCGCCCCCTGCCCCAACTTTTACCCGTGCAAGATCAGCAAGTGCTCTTAACCACTGAACCATCTCACCAGCCTCTTGAGTTGAGCTTTTAAGAGCGTTTTCTATGGGAATTCTGCAGCTGCCACGTCTCTGAGTGAAAGACATTACCAGGTGTTCTACTGAGGTAGTTCAGCCCTGAGGCAGACTGAGGGGAGTAATTCCTCTCATTGAGAGTTCCCAGAAATGGGTGAGAGGGAAGGGCTCTGTGATTGACAGCCCCAGTCACACTGAAGATAACCTGGGCAAAGAACTTCCTTTGAGGATGGGATGGAAATACCACAAGTGAGCTGTGTGCTAAGCGATTTTCAATTTTGCATGTTAGAAACCGTTTATGACCGTGGCCAAATTGCCCATTGCTTGAATAAATTACAACTGGACAAGCAACGGAGAAAAAACCCAACTCTTACCAACAATTTAGGTGCCCACCCATTTGCCACACTGATATTAGATGTTATCAACATTTGAAACGTGTTTAGTCTGATAAACAAGAGCGATAGTATCTGGTGTCTTTTCCTCATTCATATTTCTTCTACTCTTTGTCTTATGTGACAGGGACAAATGGTGTTGAGGGCACAGCAAACAAGATGGTCTCTGTTAAGAAGGGCAGCTTCACCACTGGCTTTATGTAGGATTGAAGTAAAGAGAAATAAGGGCGTCTGGGAGTCTGTTTTATTAACATTGTCCACAAGCAACACACCTCTGTGCATGGAACCACCATCTGCACACTTTCCTCTGACTGGCTTGCTTTGTTTAGCACTCTGTAATATTTCTAGCAGGATTCGGGACATTGGTGTTTTCTCGTTTTTTTTTTTTTTTTTTTTGACTGTCTTCATTATTGTCTTTTCATTTTGTTTGTTGTTTATTTAGATATCTCCCTATAACTTTAGAAGGTTATCAATTCCTTGAAGGGCAGGCTAGAGACATGGCTTTAGATTATTCCAATTGAGTTAGAAGACTCTTGTAACTAATAATGTCAGAGGAGCAGCCAGATCCAGCTGTGAGAGAGCAGCCAGTCAATACTGGATATTTTTAGGAGATGAATTGTATCACACACACACAAAAACTCCCCACAGAAAGGATGAGTCATGAACATGACAGATTGCTGGTACTATTTGCAATAAACTCTGACTTGCCACCTTCTGACTCACTGATTAAAGCATAAATGGACTAAACCATTTCTCTCTGGCTTTTAGTTTAGGGAAACATTGTTACTATTTTGGGATTCGGCTATAACTGCAGGGTAGTGAGGCAGAGAGATTGAAGAGACCGTCATTTGGACTTTAACGCTGTCACTACGGTAAGAGACTGAGACCAAGGCTGAGTTTCCCTCTCCCCCAGGAAGACAGCCCTGAGGAGAGCTTGCTTGCCAGCAGCCACTGCCTGCTCCTCACTCCTGTAGGTCTCTGTGAGGAATGGCATAGTGAATTTCTCAAGACATACTCTCTGCCTTCCTGGGGAATGGAAGCTGTGAGTCCGTGGTAGTCGTCGCCATGGACTGATGGGCACGCGCGATTATTTAATAGACAGCTGCCACCGTCTCTGCCGCCTCGCCGAGCTGCCTGTTTGCCCAGAAGGTATCGAGCTAACAAAACAGGAAAGGACAGCAACCAAACCAAACAAACCCAGTAAGCCCTGCGAAGCTGTAAGCCAAGGAGGATTTATTGAGCAAATCAAAGTGCAGCAAGATGTGATCTTCTAAAAACAACCTGTTAACCACACGATCAAAATCACTCCTTCAAAGGTGAGCTTTCAGTCCCCACTCTCCAACACATATTCATGTGCACACACACACACACACACACACACTCACACACATGCAATACACACACACTCACACACACACATACACACACTCACACATACACACATGCAATACACACATACTCACAGACACACACACAGACATACACACACACACTCACACTCACACATACACACACGCACATACACACATTCACACATACACTGACACACTGTATACAAGAGTACAACTACACATACTTACATAGTTAATTTATTGTGCATATATAGGGCCATATCTGGTCATAAAGAGTCAGAAACAACTATATGCATACCTGCATATACAGCAGCACATATTATAATACACACTCATACATAGACTTATGCACACACACACACAAATAGCCTTGTGCTATTAGAAAGCATTCATTTTCAGGAGAGTGTTCTCTACGTGGAGATTTGGGAATTCCATTAGTAATAAACATATTATTAAAGTTTGTCTTTGTGTTTTTTCATTGCTGAACACTATAGGGACTGCCTAGTCTTTGCAAGTCCTTCCTTTTGTACCTTCCTTTGCCAGGTAGGTGATGGGAGTTCTCAGGCCTGAAGTATTTCCTTTACTCTTGTTTCTGCTCTCACCGTAGCACTGGGACAGAAACGCATGTGTAGGAGGACCTTGATATATGTTGGGAAATCTTTAAATTTTCTCTTGTCTGAGTTTTAAAATTAAAAGGTTGGGAATCTCTTGTCTCCTCTTCCTTGCCCAGAAGTGCCAAGGCCCTGCCTTGGAAACACACCTCAAGAGACTAGGATACTTGACCTACTTCCAGGTTCTTGAAGATTTAATCAGAAACACCCACATCCTCAAAGATCGCCCAGTGCAAACATGTTAGTCAACCGTTGCTGTGTACACACCTAAGGTGAGAACGTAGGGAAGGAAGACTTACTTAGCCACAGTTTCAGAGGTGTCCGTCCTTCACAGACGTGCCAGGATGATAGAAGGACTCACATCATGGTGGCCAGGAATCAGACAGAGACAATGCCTTTGCTTCCTTGCTTTCTCTCTTTTCCCTTCCCTGCCCCTAGCCTCTGGGATAGTGCCACACATGTTTAAGGCTTCTTCCTGCTTCAGTTAATCCTCCCTGAAAAGGCTGCCCCAGTCAGTCCCAGCCAGTGGTATGCTTCACTAACTCTCTTGATGCTTCTTCATTCAGTCAAGTTGACGGGCAAGATTAGCCATCACAAACCCTCCACTTTGTAAGTCAGCTCGATGCAAAGGTACTTCCTTAAATCACAGCAGCAAGGTTCTCATTTTGTGAATAAATAAATGGATGCCCAGAAATATTAGACGCTTCTCTCAAGTAACTCAGCTAGCTGGCAGCAGCCTGGGGACTAGAAATTCAATAGTGATTCTTGGAATAGTGTCCTCTATTGGACTCAGGCAGTGATGCTAAGGTTACTCCTTGGTTAAAATGCCAAGAGAACCGGAAAATGCTTGGATTCTCAATTTTTTTTTAACGTACACAAAGTCTGAGTCCCTATGGATTGGTTCATCTTCGTGGTTGATATATTAGCATGATCCCATTCACAATGGTTGCTAGTCTTGCCGTACTTAACAGATATGATGTAGATAAAGATGGTTGCTAGGAGTTGGTCACTCTAGTAGAGCCACTCTTTTAGAACTGTGACTCTAAAGCTAATGCTATAATTTTTGGAATTACCTCATAAAGAGGAGTTTGACTTTTTCTTTTATGTTGCATTTATTTGTTTGAGCTGTGTCAAGTTTTATGTTTGTTTGTTTGTTTGTTTTTGAGATGTTTTCCCTGTGTAGTCCTAGCCCGACTGAAACCCACTACGTAGACCAGGCTGACTTGGAACTCACGAAGATCCTCCTGTCTCTGCCTCCCAAGGGCATGTGCCACCACACCCAGTGTTAAGTTTAAACATCTCTGCTACCCAGCGTCCGGGATGTAAACCTGAAGTGTGTAGAATGGGAGCCTGTGTGTGCGCTGCACTGTTCAAGTGCACTGTGTGTCGTTCCTTTGTCCAGCAGTGTGTATCTGTATTTACGTAGTCATGGCATTCTGTAAATAATGCAGCAAGCATCTGCCATTGTATACGGCAAAGGGTATGGAGTTCAAATACATGGTGCAGACGCGCAAGTCTGGTGGTGAGGTTAGTGTGAAGGAGCTGGGGGTGGTTTTCTTTCTTCTAAATGCTTTGCGATGCAATTCTATTTTCATTAGAGAAGAACAGGGTTGTTATTTTAAAGGGAAAGCAGGCGAGAATGAGGATAATGAAGGTAGTGACAGGGAAAACACATTTGGGGAAACTCCCCAGCCTGGGAGAGACAGAGTGTGAAAGGGCAGTAGTGGGGTGACTGCTCTCACCCTGGCCAGTCAGCTGACTTTCACAAAAGTGGAAATAGGCTCTACGAGTTTATGTGTAGTGTTCTTATGGGATTCTCAAAGTTTTATCTTTATCTTTTTCTTTGTATGAAACAATTACGAGGTTGATGTACTTGGTATGATAAATATCAACCATTCTTTCCTTTGAAAATAAAGCCTCCTCCCTGGTGCTGCTGCTGTGTGTGTTTTCATGGTCTATCATCACTTAAGCATGCTGGGGGAGAAATAGAATTTCTATGTACTTCTATGATTTAATTACATATCACAATAAACATTCAAATAAACTAAAGTTAAAGTGAGAGAATTGCCGATGTTCGCAGAAATCTCGGGGTCCAAAATTCAGCATGAGACATGATGCGATTTGGGATCCCGCCTAGCCTCGGTGTGCCGTTGCGATGACTTATTTGTCTTATCCATGGTAGCTTCTGTGGGTAATTTCTGCGCCATCGGGATCAAAGAGTTTCTACATTTCAAATGTCTTTACTCGTGCAGGAAGTAGTTTTATAGTGCGTCTTTGATAGGAGAGATCATCCCAAATGCCCTTTGGAAAGAAGCCTATGAGCTGGCGACATAGTTCAGTCTAACAGAATAACAGCAGCACCTCACATTTACGGAACACTTATCAGATAAGCCACCAAGGAGATGACTTTAGATGTTAAACACAGAACAATCTAGTTGACAGAAGTCATCATGGCTATCACGTCAAAATGTCCGTCCACTCTGGGAAAGTGTTTGCTATGTGTCTTAGTTAGGGTTATTATTGGTATGATAAAACGCCATGACTAAAGCAACTCGGGGAGCAAAGGGTTTATTGGGCTTACACCATCCCCATCACGATCTGTCACTGAAAAAAAAAATCAGGACAGGAACTCAAAGCAGGGCAGAAACCTAGAGGCAGAAGCTGATGCTGAAGTGGTAGAGGGATGCAGCTTACTGGCTTGCTTCCCCTGGCTTGCTCAGCCTGCTTTTTTATAGAACCCAGGACCACCAGCCCAGGGATGGCACCACCCACAATGGGCTGGGTCCTCCCTCATCAATCACTAATTGAGAAGGTGCTCTACAGGCTGGCCCACAGCTTGATCTCCATGGAGGTATTTTCTCAGCAGAGGTTTCCTCCTCTCTGGTGACTATAGCTTGTGTCAAGTTGACATAAATCTAGCCAGCACACTATACAAGCAGTCCCCATATAAAAGCTGGGCACAGTGGAATGTGTGTGCAGCCCCAAGGCTGGGGGAACAGGGACAAGAGGCTCTTGCCGGCTTGTTATGGCAAACTCAACATTCAATAAAAGAGATGATTTTAGAAAGTAAGATGAATGGGAAAAACCCTTGCTGTGTAAGACAATGGCCTGAGTTTGATCTTAGAACCTATGCAAAGGTAGAAAAATAACTTTACAAACTTGTCTTCCGACCGTCATATGTATGCCGTGGCACATGCACACCCCCACAAATGTTATTTACAAACACAGCAGTGACAACAACAACAACAACTAAAATTAACAACAAAAAATATGAATATTTGGGTGTGATGGTTCGTGCCTTTAATCCCAGGATTAAATCCCTCTGCCTTCCAGGGCAGAGGCAGGAGGATCTCTGTGAGTTCAAGACCAGCAGGGTCTATACAGAGTTCAAGGTCAAGCCTGAATCCTATCTCAAAAATTTGTCTCTGTTGTAATGGAGTAGCCTAATGTTTGATAACTCGTATTTGCACTCAGATATACAAAAATGGGACTGAGAATTTCTGAAAACCTAATTTGAAATCACTGCTTCTCTCATGAACCGTCTTCTCATGTCGTGATGGGAACACATTTTAGACTCTAGACACACCGCCTTTTTTAGCGGGTTATTCACATTTTAAATTATTGCTTTTTAAAAATATTAGATAAAAGTGCGGATTACAAAAGGATAGACAGAGAAGCTTTCGTGGCAGGACCTCTTTCTCCTTGTTCTCCTTAGTCTTGCTGAGCCCAGTTTTGAAATTGGCACATGCTACTTGTGTAATCTCAGAGGGAGAGCGAGAAGGGGAGATCTAAAGATGTCAACTGGGCATGGTAGTTCATGCTTTGATCCCAGGGCTCGGGGATCCCAGGTATGTAGATCTCTGTGAGTTCCAGGTCAGCTAGGTTTATATAGTGGGAACATGTCTTTAAAAAAAGTCTAGGGGACACAGAGGCAAAATTCCTCTAAGGCCGGGCACTTCCTGTGTTTACCGGAAGTCCCACACCGGCGGATCCCGGACCGCAGCAGCTCTCTGCTCCCAAACCCCGTGGGAGAGAGACCTCACCGCCTGATCAGGTGGGCACTCCTGAGGCTGCAGAGCGGAGGAGACCACCAACACTGCTCACCCCTGCCCACATCCCTGGCCCAAGAGGCAACTGTATAAGGCCTCTGGGTTCCCGTAGGGGAGGGCCCGGGAGCGGCAGGACCCCTGCGCCTGAGACACTGCCGGAACCTGAAGGAAACAGACCGGATAAACAGTTCTCTGCACCCAAATCCCGTGGGAGGGAGAGCTGAACCTTCAGAGAGGCGGAAACGCCTGGGAAACCAGAAGAGACTGCACTCTGTGCACATCCAGGTGCCAGAGGAAAACACCAAACGCCATCTGGAACCCTGGTGCACGGAGGCTCCTGGAAAGAGCGGCGCAGATCTTCCCGGTTGCTGCCACAGCGGAGAGGACTTAGGCAGTACCCCACGAGCAAACTTGAGCCTTGGAACTGCAGGTAGGACCACCTTTTCCCCTGCAAGAAACCTGCCTGGTGAACTCAGGACACACAGAGGCAAAATTCCTCTAAGGCCGGGCACTTCCTGTGTTTACCGGAAGTCCCACACCAGCGGATCCCGGACCGCAGCAGCTCCCTGCTCCCAAACCCCGTGGGAGAGAGACCTCACCGCCTGATCAGGTGGGCACTCCTGAGGCTGCAGAGCGGAGGAGACCACCAACACTGCCCACCCCTGCCCACATCCCTGGCCCAAGAGGCAACTGTATAAGGCCTCTGGGTTCCCATAGGGGAGGGCCCGGGAGCGGCAGGACCCCTGCGCCTGAGACACTGCCGGAACCTGAAGGAAACAGACCGGATAAACAGTTCTCTGCAACCAAATCCCGTGGGAGGGAGAGCTGAACCTTCAGACAGGCGGACACGCCTGGGAAACCAGAAGAGACTGCACTCTGTGCACATCCAGGCGCCAGAGGAAAACACCAAACGTCATCTGAAACCCTGGTGCACGGAGGCTCCCGGAAGGAGCGGCACAGATTTTCCCGGTTGCTGCCACAGCGGAGAGGACTTAGGCAGTACCCCACGAGCAAACTTGAGCCTTGGAACCACAGGTAGGACCAACTTTTCCCCTGCAAGAAACCTGCCTGGTGAACTCAAGACATAGGCCCACAGGAACAGCTGAAGACCTGTAGAGAGGAAAAACTACACGCCCGAAAGCAGAACACTCTGTCCCCATAACTGGCTGAAAGAAAACAGGAAAACAGGTCTACAGCACTCCTGACACACAGGTTATAGGACAGTCTAGCCACTGTCAGAAATAGCAGAACAAAGTAACACTAGAGATAATCTGATGGCGAGAGGCAAGCGCAGGAACCCAAGCAACAGAAACCAAGACTACTTGGCATCATCGGAGCCCAATTCTCCCACCAAAGCAAACACGGAATATCCAAACACACCAGAAAAGCAAGACCTAGTTTCAAAATCATATTTGATCATGATGCTGGAGGACTTCAAGAAAGACATAAAGAACTCCCTTAGAGAACAAGTAGAAGCCTACAGAGAGGAATCGCAAAAATCCCTGAAAGAATTCCAGGAAAACACAATCAAACAGTTGAAGGAATTAAAAATGGAAATAGAAGCAATCAAGAAAGAACACATGGAAACAACCCTGGACATAGAAAATCAAAAGAAAAGACAAGGAGCTGTAGATACAAGCTTCACCAACAGAATTCAAGAGATGGAAGAGAGAATCTCGGAAGCAGAAGATTCCATAGAAATCATTGACTCAACTGTCAAAGATAATGTAAAGCAGAAAAAGCTACTGGTCCAAAACATACAGGAAATCCAGGACTCAATGAGAAGATCAAACCTAAGGATAATAGGTATAGAAGAGAGTGAAGACTCCCAGCTCAAAGGACCAGTAAATATCTTCAACAAAATCATAGAAGAAAACTTCCCTAACCTAAAAAAAGAGATACCCATAGGCATACAAGAAGCCTACAGAACTCCAAATAGATTGGACCAGAAAAGAAACCCGTCACATAATTGTCAAAACACCAAACGCACAAAATAAAGAAAGAATATTAAAAGCAGTAAGGGAAAAAGGTCAAGTAACATATAAAGGCAGACCTATCAGAATCACACCAGACTTTTCGCCAGAAACTATGAAGGCCAGAAGATCCTGGACAGATGTCATACAGACCCTAAGAGAACACAAATGCCAGCCCAGGTTACTGTATCCTGCAAAACTCTCAATTAACATAGATGGAGAAACCAAGATATTCCATGACAAAACCAAATTTACACAATATCTTTCTACAAGTCCAGCACTACAAAGGATAATAAAGGGTAAAGCCCAACATAAGGAGGCAAGCTATACCCTAGAAGCAAGAAACTAATCATCTTGGCAACAAAACAAAGAGAATGAAAGCACACAAACATAACCTCACTTCCAAATATGAATATAACGGGAAGCAATAATCACTATTCCTTAATATCTCTCAATATCAATGGCCTCAACTCCCCAATAAAAGGACATAGATTAACAAACTGGATACGCAACGAGGACCCTGCATTCTGCTGCCTACAGGAAACACACCTCAGAGACAAAGACAGACACTACCTCAGAGTGAAAGGCTGGAAAACAACTTTCCAAGCAAATGGTCAGAAGAAGCAAGCTGGAGTAGCCATCCTAATATCAAATAAAATCAATTTTCATCTAAAAGTCATCAAAAAAGATAAGGAAGGACACTTCATATTCATCAAAGGAAAAATCCACCAAGATGAACTCTCAATCCTAAATATCTATGCCCCAAATACAAGGGCACCTACATATGTAAAAGAAACCTTACTAAAGCTCAAAACACACATTGCACCTCACACAATAATAGTGGGAGATTTCAACACCCCACTCTCATCAATGGACAGATCATGGAAACAGAAATTAAACAGAGATGTAGACAGACTAAGAGAAGTCATGAGCCAAATGGACTTAACGGATATTTATAGAACATTCTATCCTAAAGCAAAAGGATATACCTTCTTCTCAGCTCCTCATGGTACTTTCTCCAAAATTGACCATATAATTGGTCAAAAAACGGCCCTCAACAGGTACAGAAAGATAGAAATAATCCCATGCGTGCTATCGGACCACCACGGCCTAAAACTGGTCTTCAATAACAATAAGGGAAGAATGCCCACATATACGTGGAAATTGAACAATGCTCTACTCAATGATAACCTGGTCAAGGAAGAAATAAAGAAAGAAATTAAAAACTTTTTAGAATTTAATGAAAATGAAGGTACAACATACCCAAACTTATGGGACACAATGAAAGCTGTGCTAAGAGGAAAACTCATAGCGCTGAGTGCTTGCAGAAAGAAACAGGAAAGAGCATATGTCAGCAGCTTGACAGCACACCTAAAAGCTCTAGAACAAAAAGAAGCAAATACACCCAGGAGGAGTAGAAGGCAGGAAATAATCAAACTCAGAGCTGAAATCAACCAAGTAGAAACAAAAAGGACCATAGAAAGAATCAACAGAACCAAAAGTTGGTTCTTTGAGAAAATCAACAAGATAGATAAACCCTTAGCCAGACTAACGAGAGGACACAGAGAGTGCGTCCAAATTAACAAAATCAGAAATGAAAAGGGAGACATAACTACAGATTCAGAGGAAATTCAAAAAATCATCAGATCTTACTATAAAAACCTATATTCAACAAAACTTGAAAATCTTCAGGAAATGGACAATTTCCTAGACAGATACCAGGTATCGAAGTTAAATCAGGAACAGATAAACCAGTTAAACAACCCCATAACTCCTAAGGAAATAGAAGCAGTCATTAAAGGTCTCCCAACCAAAAAGAGCCCAGGTCCAGACGGGTTTAGTGCAGAATTCTATCAAACCTTCATAGAAGACCTTATACCAATATTATCCAAACTATTCCACAAAATTGAAACAGATGGAGCCCTACCGAATTCCTTCTATGAAGCCACAATTACTCTTATACCTAAACCACACAAAGACCCAACAAAGAAAGAGAACTTCAGACCAATTTCCCTTATGAATATCGACGCAAAAATACTCAATAAAATTCTGGCAAACCGAATTCAAGAGCACATCAAAACAATCATCCACCATGATCAAGTAGGCTTCATCCCAGGCATGCAGGGATGGTTTAATATAAGGAAAACCATCAACGTGATCCATCATATAAACAAACTGAAAGAACAGAACCACATGATCATTTCATTAGATGCTGAGAAAGCATTTGACAAAATTCAACACCCCTTCATGATAAAAGTCCTGGAAAGAATAGGTATTCAAGGCCCATACCTAAACATAGTAAAAGCCATATACAGCAAACCAGTTGCTAACATTAAACTAAATGGAGAGAAACTTGAAGCAATCCCACTAAAATCAGGGACTAGACAAGGCTGCCCACTCTCTCCCTACTTATTCAATATAGTTCTTGAAGTTCTAGCCAGAGCAATCAGACAACAAAAGGAGATCAAGGGGATACAGATCGGAAAAGAAGAGGTCAAAATATCACTATTTGCAGATGATATGATAGTATATTTAAGTGATCCCAAAAGTTCCACCAGAGAACTACTAAAGCTGATAAACAACTTCAGCAAAGTGGCTGGGTATAAAATTAACTCAAATAAATCAGTTGCCTTCCTCTATACAAAAGAGAAACAAGCCGAGAAAGAAATTAGGGAAACGACACCCTTCATAATAGACCCAAATAATATAAAGTACCTCGGTGTGACTTTAACCAAGCAAGTAAAAGATCTGTACAATAAGAACTTCAAGACACTGAGGAAAGAAATTGAAGAAGACCTCAGAAGATGAAAGATCTCCCATGCTCATGGATTGGCAGGATTAATATAGTAAAAATGGCCATTTTACCAAAAGCAATCTACAGATTCAATGCAATCCCCATCAAAATACCAATCCAATTCTTCAAAGAGTTAGACAGAACAATTTGCAAATTCATCTGGAATAACAAAAAACCCAGGATAGCTAAAGCTATCCTCAACAATAAAAGGACTTCAGGGGGAATCACTATCCCTGAACTCAAGCAGTATTACAGAGCAATAGTGATAAAAACTGCATGGTATTGGTACAGAGACAGACAGATAGACCAATGGAATAGAATTGAAGACCCAGAAATGAACCCACACACCTATGGTCACTTGATTTTTGACAAAGGAGCCAAAACCATCCAATGGAAAAAAGATAGCATTTTCAGCAAATGGTGCTGGTTCAACTGGAGGGCAACATGTAGAAGAATGCAGATCGATCCATGCTTATCACCCTGTACAAAGCTTAAGTCCAAGTGGATCAAGGACCTCCACATCAAACCAGACACACTCAAACTAATAGAAGAAAAACTAGGGAAGCATCTGGAATACATGGGCACTGGAAAAAATTTCCTGAACAAAACACCAATGGCTTATGCTCTAAGATCAAGAATCGACAAATGGGATCTCATAAAACTGCAAAGCTTCTGTAAGGCAAAGGACACTGTGGTTAGGACAAAACGACAACCAACAGATTGGGAAAAGATCTTTACCAATCCTATAACAGATAGAGGCCTTATATCCAAAATATACAAAGAACTCAAGAAGTTAGACCGCAGGGAAACAAATAACCCTATTAAAAAATGGGGTTCAGAGCTGAACAAAGAATTCACAGCTGAGGAATGCCGAATGGCTGAGAAACACCTAAAGAAATGTTCAACATCTTTAGTCATAAGGGAAATGCAAATCAAAACAACCCTGAGATTTCACCTCACACCAGTGAGAATGGCTAAGATCAAAAACTCAGGTGACAGCAGATGCTGGCGAGGATGTGGAGAAAGAGGAACACTCCTCCATTGTTGGTGGGATTGCAGACTGGTACAACCATTCTGGAAATCAGTCTGGAGAATCCTCAGAAAATTGGACATTGAGCTGCCTGAGGATCCAGCCATACCTCTCTTGGGCATATACCCAAAAGATGCCTCAACATATAAAAGAGACACGTGCTCCACTATGTTCATCGCAGCCTTATTTATAATAGCCAGAAACTGGAAAGAACCCAGATGCCCTTCAACAGAGGAATGGATACAGAAAATGTGGTACATCTACACAATGGAATATTACTCAGCTATCAAAAACAACGAGTTTATGAAATTCGTAGGCAAATGGTTGGAACTGGAAAATATCATCCTGAGTGAGCTAACCCACTCACAGAAAGACATACATGGTATGCACTCATTGATAAGTGGCTATTAGCCCAAATGCTTGAATTACCCTAGATCCCTAGAACAAAGGAAACTCAAGACGGATGATCAAAATGTGAATGCTTCACTCCTTCTTTAAATGAGGAAAAAGAATACCCTTGGCAGGGAAGGGAGAGTCAAAGATTAAAACAGAGACTGAAGGAACACCCATTCAGAGCCTGCCCCACAGGTGGCCCATACATATACAGCCACCCAATTAGACAAGATGGATGAAGCAAAGAAGTGCAGACCGACAGGAGCCGGATGTAGATCGCTCCTGAGAGACACAGCCAGAATACAGCAAATACAGAGGCGAATGCCAGCAGCAAACCACTGAACTGAGAATAGGTCCCCCGTTGAAGGAATCAGAGAAAGAACTGGAAGAGCTTGAAGGGGCTCGAGACCCCAAAAGTACAACAATGTCAAGCAACCAGAGCTTCCAGGGACTAAGCCACTACCTAAAGACTATACATGGACTGACCCTGGACTCTGTCCCCATAGGTAGCAATGAATATTCTAGTAAGAGCACCAGTGGAAGGGGAAGCCCTGGGTCCTGCTAAGACTGAACCCCCAGTGATCTAGACTATGCGGGGAGGGTGGCAATGGGGGGAGGTTTGGGAGGGGAACACCCACAAGGAAGGGGAGGGGGGAGGGTGATGTCTGTCCGGAAACCGGGAAAGGGAATAACACTTGAAATGTATATAAGAAATACTCAAGATAATAAAAAAAAAAAAAATAAAGAAAGAGTCTCAAGAACTTTAAAAAAAAAAAAAAGTCTAGGGACTCTGGGCACAGCTCAATGATAGAGCATTTGCCTCGAATGTGTGAGGATCCTGGGTATAATACCCAGTAAAACAGACAGACACAATGACAGAGAAAGAGAGAGCTCTACAAGATCTACAAGGGTAAGTCTAACCCTTGCTGACCAATCTTTTCAAACCACGCCAAGGAACGCTGGGCTTGGAAAGCCCCTTCCGGGTCAGAGTGGACTGAAAGCCCCTTCCGGGTCAGAGTGGACTGATTAAAAAATAATCGAGAGGCAGAATAGCGCTCAGCCGTCTCAAGGATTTTTAGAGAAAATGCTTGGAGCAGTCGCAAGGACTGAAGATAGGAAAACATGTATCTTTTATTTTCGTTGAAAGAAAATCTCTCAGAGGATTTCTGAGAAAACACTGGCCAAAGAAATTGGGATCATGATCTCCTGGGAGACGAGGGCTGAAGAAAACCGTGCTTAGCTTCATGAGAATTGTCCAGCAGCACCGTATGGCCGGGTAGAGGAGTAGATTTTGTTGTTGTTTGTTTTGCTTTCTCATTAACTACTTTGTTTTAAGACAATTTTCTGTTGCTGTAATCAAAGAGCTGAGACCGAGTAATTCACAGAGTCGAGGGTTTCATTTTGCAGCTTACAGTTCTTAAGGCTTAAGAAGATGGTACCACCAAATCCCTGACACTATTATCGATGCTACGTTGTACTTGCAGACAGGAGGCTAGCATGGCTGTCCTCTGAGAGGCTCTACCCACCAGCTGAGTGAGTCAGATATGGATTCACAGCCAGACATTGGGTAGAGTTTGGGGACCCCATGGAAGAAGTAGGGAAGGATTGAAGGCTCTGAGAATGACAACCCCACAGAAAGACCAACAGTGTCAACTAACCTGGAACCCTTGGAGCTCCCAGAGACTAAGCTATGCCCAAGAGCATACATGGGCTGGTCTGAGTCCTCTCCTACCCATGGACCCTTGACATATATGCAGCAGAGGACTGCCTTCAGTGGGAGAGGATGCGCCTAATTCTGCAGAGACTTGATGCACCAAAGTGGAGGGATACTGGGGGTGGGGTGGGGGATGTCACATTCTTAGAGGTGAGGGGGGAGGGTTATAGGGGGGAAGAAGCCTGTGAGGGGGTTACTGGGAGCAGGTAGCAATGGGGATGTAAATATATAAATAAATACATTGAAAGAAAAAAATCCATGAATAAAGAGATAAAAAAATACAACATATAACTCATAATAAATAACCAAACAGGAAAAAAAAAGAGACAGTATCATGCCATGGCGTACACCTGACTCCTACATAAATAAATAAATAGATAAACAAATAAATAAATAAATGTAATTTAATAAAAAGAATGGGCTATATCGGATCAGCAGTGAGGTGGGCCTACTTGCTGTATTGTGGCATGATACTGCAAACCAAAAGACAAGAAAGCAGGGCTAGCTCAGGTCTCCTTCCCCGCAACAGATGCCACCAAACATCATGGCGGATGTCCTAGTCACAACTTCCAATCTTTATTGTTGCCGTTACTGTTTTTCAAGGCAGGGTTTCTCTGGGTAACAGCCTAGGCTGTCCTGGACCTAACTTTGTAGACCTGGCTGGCTTCAGACTCACAGGAACCTGCCCACTTCTGCCTCCTGAATGCTGGGATTAAAGGCATGTGCCACCACATCCTGCTAAACTTCTAATTTTAATTAGTTTCTAAAGGCCCTACCTCCAGACCCATGTGGCTTTGGAGATTAAGCTTCTAGCACTGTGCCTGTAGGAAATGACTTCAAGCTATGCATGTGGGCCTCCTGTTTTTAGCTCTTCCTTCACAGATCTCTGTGGGTTTTGCCTTATTGTTAAGATCTCTCACCTTCCCTCTGTTCCTTAGCCCCTCTCCCCTTCAGGCTGTCAAAGGATTTACCACATACACATTTTATTTAGAAAGCCCAAACTCAACCAACAACAGGATTATGTCGTATTTTAACTAGGTATTCTTGAATCATTGGAAAATATAAGAAAAAAAAAGTCAGAATTAAAAAATGAACCACTAGAAAACTTGGAAGAAATGCCTTTTTAATTGGTATAAACATTATGTTATTACATTTAGAAAGCAATAATTCCAGTGTTTCTAGAAAGATTTGGCATCTCTAAAAATAGTTATATGAACTTCATAAAGAAGAGATGTAATTTCTGCTTTCAGATCTTATGAGTTGTTATGATTAGTAAGGCCAAGTTTGAACACAAAGTACTATAATAAAACATTCTTTGACTATTAAAATAAGTCTCCCAAAGCCTATATTAAAGCTTTACAGGTTTCAGGGAAGGTATAGCCTATGAAACTGTGCCAAAGGTACACACAGTTATGAGTGATATGTTGCTGTGAAATTCTCTTGGATGAAAATAATAAACATTGGATATTAGAATTCCTAATTTATTGGATGTCAGTGCCTCCTGCCTGTTTGTCTTCCTGAGTTTTTGGATTGAGACTTAACTGTGATGATCCTACTCTGTCCTTTCTCCTGTAAACAGAGAGAAGGGATTAGTATAGTGAATATTTGACTTTGAGTTAATTGAATGTCTAATTTCCAGTGGTGTTGAACTTGGCTGGATACCCGTGCGGTTATAATATGCAAAGCCTCTGAAAACACATGAGTTCTCAAATAACGACGTGCTTTTTCCCCTGGTTTTTTTTTTTTTTTATTCCCCAAATGGTATTTTTGTTCTTTCCCTTACTGTCTACTTCAAACAAATTTTATACAGTTTTATAATTCCTTTAACATATGGCTACTGCCTACCAGCTCCTTATGTGCATTGGCAAACAGCCACCATGCACCACTGAAGAATGACTTCCTGGATGAGTTTTCAAGAGCCTTCCTTCATCCATATTTCTACCTGTGTTCAACTTCTTAACGTAGAGTTAGATTAGACAGTCCATTCCTTATACTCCTTCTGTCTCCCTCCTTCCCACTTCTTCCTGTTTTGTTAGTATAGTCTTCTTTTAGCCTAGGCAGAGTAATGTATGCTGTCAGTGTTAGTAGAGGATTTTTTTTTTGTCAATAATGCGAGTATAAAACTTGTTTGGGTAATCCCAATTGCTTCTAGCTTTTGACATCTATGGAGTCCTCGTCTGCTATTTTTGAATTATGAGTACGATCCCCCCTTTTTAATTTTGTATTTCTGCCTGTTCAAAACTCCTTAGAGCAGAAAATGTGTTGGCTTTGTAAGCCTTATTACTCCTATTGAGAGGTCGTGTGGATTCCTGTTTCGGAAAAATATATTTTACTTAACAGTAATAGAGACGTGAGCTAGGCATACACATTGACACAAAGGAGGGAACTCGGAAGAAATAGATGCTTTGAGATAAAACACAAGGTTAGAGACAACAAGAAGTGTTTTCCTGAGAAATCAGTAGCCAAAGAAGCAGGGGCCAGGGCCAGCTTCCTCTATGCTGAGTATACGCAACCCCTCAAATCTTAGATTCTTTATTTCCAACCACTTTCTCACAGATAGCCAGGAGGAGGCTGCTTCATCCCGGGAGGTGGGATGCTGGGAAGCTGGGAGGAAGCTAGCTGTGAGAATCAGAAGCATTAGCAGATCAGAACCACCTGTTTGTGGTTTCCCCTTTGCTGTTAAAGGCGTCCTGAGGTCCTCCTTGTGTACAGCATGTGCTGTTTCTGATTCATACAGTTTTAATCTACTGTAATCCAGAGTGTAAGAAAGAGAGAATTTTTTTACAAGCATGTAAATATCTTGCAATAGAGAAAAATCTGTAAGGAGTGAAATATGCTTATATGATAACGTTATATACATGTATGAAAATACGTGTGTATGTGTTTTCTAGGACTAGAAGTTTCTTTCACAGATTTTCTGCAGGTGAACAGACAGAAGAATCGATGAGGCTTACTCTACTCCGTTCAGACAGGCGTCGGGCTCTCTGGGGAGCCCGGTGTTAGGGCCTAGCGGGATGTCTGGGACTTCTGGTGGGGGATGTTCCTTAGACTCACACCCAGGCACAACAGCAGGATCTCTCTCACTCTCTGGGGACGGCGAAATATCACATTTTGCCTCTACTACGGCTAGGGAGCCCTGGGCTGGGGACAGTGGGACCTGACCAGAAGCTTTTGCCTCTGGCTTCTGCGGCTTCGGGTCTGGGGGGTTCCCAGCAGAGAGACCCTGGCTTTGGAGCTCTGCCTCTGCAGGGGTACAGCAGGCTGTAGGGGCAGGAGCAGCCTCACAGCCCCCCTCAGAACCAGCCTGAGAACCCACAGGGGGCTGAGGACTCCCTGAAACACTGGAAGGGTTGGGATGGTTTAAATGGGCTGGTTCGGTATGCTGGTGGGTGAGGTCACTTCCACCTGGAGGGCCATTCACTGCCGGTTGTCTTTCCCTTGATTGGTCTGGGGTGAACTCTGGATGATGAAGGATAGCGAAAGCTGTGGCCAGATTTTTCACAGCATTTTGAACGCCGTTGGCTGCCTCTACATCCATCTGTTTATCTTCCGAGACTTTTGACTCTGGCTCTTCGTCAGAGGTGTGCTGAACCTGGTCTTCCTTTTCGGACATTTTTGCGTCTCTGATTTTCTTGTAGAGTTCCTTTCTCTCTTCTTGTAAAGCACGACACAGGTTCTCCAGCCTCTGGATTTTCATCACGAAACACTCGTATTCCTTAGCTCGCAGGGCTTTCTGTGACATAAAACACACACACATACACGCACGCACGCACGCACGCACGCACGCACGCACACACACACACACACACACATACAGGACATGAGCAGTGAATTTCCCAGGATGCTGTCCAGAATCAAAACTATCCATCCTAGAATTTGTCTTCTACACTTGAACCCACATTTAGTGACATCACTTTGTTTTTCTGATATTTTGATTATCAGACTAATAGAATTTTAATTACTATTGCCTGTGCTTTGGGAAATAAACCTGATAAGGTTTCTTTCCACTTCCATAGAAACAAAACCCTCTCAAATCCTAACCCACATGAATCTTCTGTTTCTCAAAATTTGGGGGTATAGGCAACGTCTTCTGTGAAATAAGTAAGATGATGTAGGACTTGGCATTATGTACTCTAGGAAATATGTCTTCTTGATAGAACTGCTATATGCTAATCCCAGCAGCCATCTGATGCGTGTTGATGACTCATGAACATGTCTTGGGAATTGGTTGCAACTTGGAATGAATAGTTAAAGTGGTAATTCTAACCACAGAAACTCCCCACATACCGATTCACGATGTTGGCTGCTTGAACTGTTCAGTTCTTCTCTCTGGTAATAGCAGTCGATGTGAGTGAACAGGGACCTGATCCTAATCACCCCACTACTGATTGCCACCCTAGCTACCCTGTATCTTTAAGACCCTTTTTACTCATTAACAGGAAGGGATCTTCCCTTGTAGGGTCAGCCACCTAAGTCAGAGCCTATAAACCTTCACCTTTGGAGTTGCAAAACCTGTATAGGTCCTGGCGTAACACCAGCTGTCTAATACCTGTTGGAGGAGTTTTTAAAAAGATTTCTTCATATCTGTCTGTAAAATAGCCTATGTCCGCTGGTGTCCTCTCTTAGCACAGTCAAGTCAATGCATTCAGTGTATTTGCTGGATGTCAAACAGTAGACGTTTGAGGTCAAGTAAGAATGTCATCAAAGCCTTTATAGTCCAGAAGGCATAGCACCCCTCTGGGGTCAGCTTTCTACCTTATAATCCCGTGACTAAGGTTCTCAAAGATCTTTCATTCTTCCTTAGATTTCTAAATAACTCTTGATCTTATTCTTTCTACTACATTTTAATACATCATGTCACCCTTGAAATTCAGCATATTTTCAGACATAATCACTTACACCATTGGGTTATATTGATTATTTCACCAGGGTCAGGGAAGGAAGAGCTTCCTCACCTCTTCGATCATGTCCAGCAGGGCTTTGTTACAATTCTCAAATCGGGCTTTCCATGTGGCCGTGTCCTTCTCCAGCTTCTTCATTTTCTTTGTCGTCTACAGAAATTAGAGTGTTTCAGTGTTTAACCCTGAAGAGCTGACGTATCAAGGAAGCAATTAGTTCCACATATGACACCCAGCACAATCCTTTTGCTACCAGCTGCTGAAGCAAACAAATGTACAACATCAACAATGAAGATTGTGGAAGAGGAATGATTTATTTCCTGGATTGGCAACGAACAAACCGGTTTGCACCGGAGCCAATTCAGGACGGAAGAAACTACTTAGGAGAACACTGTGTTGTTGCTGACTTTTCTTTCACTTAAAATAAATAAAAAAATATTCCTTACTGAGATCCATAAACAAGCTTGTAATTTAGATAATTTACTTGTTCAAATAGAAGGCCCTGGTGGTGAGAGAGCTGAGATTGCTTTGGGGCATTTCGCTGCAGGTAATAATTGGTGTGCACACAGAAGCTGCTTGCCACCTTCTCTTTATTCATGTTTATAGGGTGAAGGTGAGCTCACAGGAGCTGATGGTTACACATTCATGTCATCTCTGAGACAGCCCCATGAGAAACACTCCGTTTTCATCCCCATTTTATAAATGAGGAAACTGAGGGTCAAGGATGTGTATTAATGTCTAAGTGGATTAACAAAAGTCAGGCTAGCGATACCTCGTTTTCTACCAAAAATGGTGCCTCTTTGTCACCAGACTATGAATGTGGGTTACATTCTTACTCTGTTTTATTTATTGTAGGATCTCTTCTCTGATTGTGTGAGTTGAAGGGTAAGGCTCTTAATCAGGTATGTCCTTTCATGAGCCACACCTAGGTGCTTGCTTCTTTTTTATTTATTTATTTATTTATTTATTTATTTATTTATTTATTTATTTGGTTCTTTTTTTTTGGAGCTGGGGACCTTCTTTTTTATTTTTATTTCAGGTATCTTGAGACAAGGTTTTCTTCTGTAACCCTGGCCAGACTGAACTTTCTATGTAGAGCCCGCTGTCTTGGAACTCACAGAGGTCTGCTTCCCTCTGCTTCCTGAGTGCTGGGATTAAAGGTGTGTGCCTTCATGCCTGGCTATGTGCTTGTTTCTTGAGCAAAGCTGTTTGAGGTACACACTGAGGCCAGAGGCTGAGCCCAGACTATCATTTTTTGCTCTAAAAGGAGCTAGATGGATTTTTTTTTGTTTGGATCACATGTTAACTAGATCAGGCATTTGTAAAGTTTAAGAAGTTAAGTTTAATAATTTGATACAAAAGTACAACAATGTCAAGCAACCAGAGCTTCCAGGGACTAAGCCACTACCTAAAGACTATACATGGACTGACCCTGGACTCTGACCCCATAGGTAGCAATGAATATCCTAGTAAGAGCACCAGTGGAAGGGGAAGCCCTGGGTCCTGCTAAGTCTGAACCCCCAGTGAACTAGACTATGGGGGGAGGGCGGCAATGGGGGGAGGGTTGGGAGGGGAACACCCATAAGGAAGGGGAGGGGGAGGGGGATGTTTGCCCGGAAACGGGGAAAGGGAATAACACTTGAAATGTATATAAGAAATACTCAAGTTAATAAAAAAAAAAAATCACAGACAAAAAAAAAAATTGATACAAGATAGAGGACCATATTCAGGGTTACACAAACATGCATCCCAGTTTTTTGTTGTTGTATATTAACCACGGAATTCTTGGGCTAACTAATATCCATAAATAAATTCCAGATGAAGAGCACTTGATTTAATATCCCTTGATTTAAAATTTTGAAATAAAATTTTAAAAATTAACTCTTCAGAACCAAGAAAACTAACTTAACAAATATTAGTGTAAAAGTTTCATTATCTCACTAAAATATATTTTGAAAGGTGCTCCCTACACTTATAATTAATGCCAGTGCTTGTTCAGAAACACAATGTGTGTATGTGTATGTGTATGTCTGTGTGTGTGTATGTCTGTGTGTGTGTATGTGTGTATTGTGTGCATGTGTGTGTATGTGTGTGTATGTGTGTGTATGTGTGTATGTATGTGTGTGTATGTGTGTATATGTGTGTATGTGTGTGTATGTGTGTGTGTGTATGTGTGTATGTATGTGTGTGTATGTGTGTATATGTGTGTATGTGTGTGTATGTGTGTGTGTGTATTTACATGTGTGTATGTAGATGTGCCTGTGGACATGCCTATGTTGTGCTGTACTTGTAGAAGTCAGCAGACAACATTTAGGGATCAATTATCTTTGTGCACCTTGTTTTGAGGCAGGGTGTCTTTTGGCCCATCAAGGTACTTCCTATGCTAGGCCAACTGGTCCTGGAGCTTCTGGACTATTCTACTGCTTCTGGTTTCCCTGTGCTAGAGGGGTTCTAAGAGCATGGATGTCTCTCATCCCCATACAGCTTCTCACATGGTTCCAGGGATCTAACTGGGTCATCAGGGTCACTACAGCAAGTTCTTTCACCCTCTGCCCACAGAGGCAGAGTGTTGACACTGATTTTCTATTAGGAAGATACTGCACTGAATGAAATGCCAATGCTATGTCCATTGACATTATTTGTACCTTTTAATTATGAAAGACTTGCAAAAACTTTCGATGTGTTAGTTTATTTATGGTTTTGTGAGTTATGAAAAAAAATCAGTTTATAGATAAACAAAATAAAACTCAAGAGAAGTACATAAATGGCCCAAGGGTCCTTGATGGATAGTTATAAATGCAGAATTTGAGCTTACTTTTCCGTCTTCTTATGCAGGGCTTCATCAATTGTAATGCACAAGAGTCTATCAACTCTAATGTTGTATCTTTAGGTTTAATTTTTTTTAACCATACGAGGGTTAGGTGTTTGCACTTAATGCTAGCTTTTATAAAAGTTTGCTAACAAGAAGAAAAATGTTAGTCGTCTTAGTGAAAAATGTATCCTAGTATTTAGGGACCATTGATCAGATTTGTTTACTGGAATTTTTTTAAAAAGACAAAATTCCACTGAAAGCCTCACTCCTGCCTATACAAATTGCATTGCATCATGAAATGCACTGGAGTATCTTAGCCAGAGAGAAAGGAATGCAAAGACCTGCCTGTCAAAACAAAGATGGCCACTCTTCGTGGAGAGGCCATACTCACATTATCCATTTCCTGCTTGAAAGTGGCAAACACTTCATTACTTTTTGTCAGTGTACTCTGGAACTCCTCAAACCTTCCCGAGTAGAGAGTAAGCTGTAAAGAAAAAAAAGAGTATATCTTTGGGGCTGCTCTCAGATTGCTTCCAGAAAAAAAACAAAACAAAACAAAACAAAAACCCAACAAGTCGCTGTTCATTATTTGAGAAGAAAAATGAATTAAAGTTATTGCTGGTACAGGAATATGTTTAGTTATTTTATATACTACAAGGTCAACCTAGGTTGGTGAACATAATTAAAATTCTTCATTAAAACATCGTGTCTGTCTGTCTTTAAATGCCTTCTCCTATAGCTCTCCACCTTACCATTTGAAAGGTGTCTCGGTGAACCTAAAACTTGACATTTCAGCTGTACTGACTGGCCAGTAAGGTCCAGGGATCTCCCTGTCTCTGTCTAGCTCTTTGTGCTGTATTTATAGGCATGTGTCACCACACCTGTCCTTTACCTGGGTGCTAAGGATTCAGACTCAGGTCCTTAGGCTTTTGTGACAAGCACTATACTCATCAACCATCTTTGTACCCACAACATGCTTGTTTTCTTCCTTCTTTCCTTCGTCTCCTTTTTTTGAGAACTGCATATATATATATATGTATATATATATATATATATATATATATATATATAGTGTTCTGATCAAATCCGCTATCATTCCCTCCCCTCCAGTTTCTCCCTTATTTCTCTCAGCAGTTCTTCTCTGTCAACTTCTTTTTTTTTTTTTGTGAGCAGCCATGTGGATGCTGGGAACTGAACTCGGGTCCTCTACGAGAGCAACAAGTGCTCTAACCACTGAACCATCTCTCTCCACACACACCCCCACCCCTGTCAACTTCTTGTCTCCTATCTTTTCTTAAAAACGTATCAAGTCCACTTAGTGTCACCTAAAATGTTTTTAAAGAACAATAAAATTATAGAATATAAGTTACAGCTTTATTATATCATAACTTTCACAAATATTTATTGGTCACTGAACATAAGTAAGTACCACTTATAGAAAGGTATTTATTTAACGTGTGAGTCCTGCTTTTGAGGGACTCGTACGCCTAATGGGAAGACAAACGCAATGACAGCTTGACTATGGGGTAATCAATACAAATTACTAAGTCACTTGCCTTGGATTTTCTCTGTGGTCCACGTTTACAACCTAAGCTAATGAATAGCTATAATCTTAAATTATGCCTCTGACCCAAGAGCAATGCAGGAATCTTTGTGCATGTGTTACGATACACATTTGCTAAAATCAGCAGATAGAGCTCAAAAGCAATCTTATAAGTAAATGTCTCCCATAAATATTGGAAGGGGCATTTGAATATTGCTTGATAGTATGTGTTAGTTTGTTATCTGACTCTGTTGGGGTCAGTTGGAGTCAGTGACTTAATCCCCTGTAAGACTCTGTTAAAGATTCCCTTAAAGTATCTGTTCCTTTCCCATGTGATGCTCTCTGTGCTGCTCGATAAAAGACGAAAACAAGTCCTTTGTTAGGGACAGACACAGACACACTGCTGCCATTCAGAAGACTGCTTTCAGATTCAGGCTATACAACAGACAAACCTCGACGGAAGGCATAGGGCGAGTGCAGTAGGGAACTCAAATCTGGGCTCCTTGGGCTGAAGTGAGAGTTCAGAGGTTAAAGGCTTAGGATCAAGCAAACCGGCCCCACTCTTGTAACAATACGAGGGGAAGAACCTTGATTTCTTTCTTCCACATGACACTGGCTCATCATTATTGCTGACTCTGAATTTAATGCTCATGTGTCCAAACTGATGCACTTAGACATGATAGCGAAGCAAACATTTTAAAATATATTTAGGAGCCTGGGGCTGTGGGCCATCAAAGTTAAGTCTGACCTAGTCTTCATTGGAAATTGGTTCCTAGCCAGGAATTAAGATGGCAACCCTTGTGACCCGTAAAGATATCCCCCCGTGGGTGAAAGTTCCTGAAGACCTGAAAGATCCAGAAGTATTCCAAGTCCACACGCTGGTGCTAAAATCTCTGTTTGGCCCACAGGGATCTCGAATGCCTCACATCGAGCAGGTGAGCCGGGCCATGTTTGAACTGAAGATTCTGGAATCTTCCGGACTTACGGAGGTCTTAATTTATGGCTCTTGCAACCACAAGCTTCGGGCTAAATGGATGCTTCAGTCCATGGCTGAGAGGTACCGCCTGCGCCAGGAAAGAGGAATGCTCAAGCTGGAGGAAGCCATGAAGACCCTGGAACTGGGCCAGTGTTTGGAGTGAAGCCAGTTTCCAGTCAGTATGACTCCCACCTGCACACACACAGATTGAGCCGTGGCTGGTGTTTGGTTCTGGCGTGGTTTTTAACTACGTTATATCCTTTATAGTCTAACGAGATATTCCTGGATCCCCGCTGTGACTTCTGATGAGAATATCTCTTTTTCCAAGGCTGTTATTTTAACGAATAAAATTTAAATGATTAAAAAAATATATTTAGCATGTGCTCTGTGTGTGTGTGTGTGTGTGTGTGTGTGTGTGTGTGTGTGTGTATGCATGATGGATCAAACTCAGGTTGGCACACACTTGTGCCAAGAATTGGGCATTGCCTTATCATCTCCTTTATTTTTACTAGACTATTCCTGTGGACCATCTTCGCTCTGCTATGTTTAAAAGTAAAACGTATTAAAATCCACATAAAATTAAGCTCCCTACCCATTTGAAGTATACGGATGAGTATTTTTATGATCCCCGCATTATTGTACAGACAGGTCTCCAGAATGCTTTCATGTTGCAAAATGGAAACACCGTGCAGGCTGAACAACTTCACAGACGTCAAACAGCTTCCCAGATCCCCCTTCAAGTGGCCAGATTTTAACCTTCCTTTCTTCCTATTGGACATAGATGGTACAATTTGTGTGGCTTATCCCCTGCTTAGGTAACCCGCACCAACATCATCCTATTCTAAGTGAAATTCTGTATTTCTCATTTTATTCATAGATAATTATGCTGCAGAGTTGACCTGTGATTAGCATTCTGACACAATCGTGTTTGATTTGACCTGGGACCAGGACTACAGAAAACATAGAAAGACTATAGAGAAGTCATCCACAGTGGTTATCCTGCCAGGGACAGAAATAGAAACAAACCACTTCATGGTTGAAAAGCAACAAAAACTGCTGTAACTTATCACCTTGAAATGGGTCTGAACGCTCACGTTTTGTTTTTACTTTTTGTTGCTTGTGCAAGTGGGCGTGTAGAGAGCTTTGCAGAGTTTTAAGTCAGTTCTTTCTATCAGACGGGGTCTGGGGAATCACCAAGCAAGGCAGCAAGTTCCATACTCACTGAATCATATCAAGTGAGTCCTCACACATTCCTTCAACTGACCACCAAGTTCTGACTGGGATAGGAAACAGAAGGAACTGTGTCTAGAAATTGTCTTAAGACTGTGAGACTTGATGTGGAAACAAGCCCTGTTCCAAAGTCCTTGCAGATGGCTCCCCTTCATCAAATGACAAGAAGACGATCTCTGAGTCTTCAATTCACTCCCTGAGTAGTGTTTTGTGTCTGTTTTGTCAGATACTACTGACGTTCTGTGTTTGCCGCTGTCCTCATCCTTACTGATCTGGTGACAATCCATTAGTCATGACAGTTGTATCCCAACTGATCAGCTATGACAGCTTCTCTGTTGCCTCAGAACTGAAAGCCAAACCCTGCTTTGCTAAGTGAGAAACACATTTCCAACTCGCCAGTCTTATATTATGACTAAAAGTGACTTCAGCATAGGACAGCAGTTTTCAACTTGTTGGTCATGACCCCTTTGGGGATCACGTATCAAATATTTACATTATAATTCACAATGATAACGTAATTACAGTTGTGAAATAGCAATGGGATACTTTCATGGTCGGAGGTCATCACAACATGAAGAACTGCATTAAAAGATCTCAACATTAGGAAGGTTGAGAACCACTGCTCTAGGCAAACACATTTTTCTTGCTCCAGTCTTAGAAATGAGAATCAAGGCCTTAACATCCTGCTGTCCCTATTCCTTTAAGGGCAATTAGAAACAAAGGAAGGATGTGAGTAGAATTCGGTTTTCAAATTTGTGTAAGTTGGACAGGGTCACCACCTCTCTGTGTGAAGAGCTGGTACTCGGATCTTAATACCCGAAATACCCGAAACACCTGAACTCATTCCAGGATCAAGAAGTGAATGGGGAATCAGGAGTGACTGGTAATTGGGCAGAGTTGAGAAACTGGATCGCATCTGTTTAATGTTATTCCCCACATCTTTAAGCTCCTAGATCTTTGGTTCTATGAGATGGTTTAGTCTATAAAACACTTGTTTTGCCAGCACGAGGATCTGACTTTAGATCCAGAGCACCCACATGGACAAAATGAGGTACCGCAGTAGGCTTCTGTGATCCAAACACCAAATGAATGGGAGAAAGAAGGAGCATGGGTGGGGTTTGCTGGCCAGCTAGTCTGGTTGAATGACAGCTCCGGATTCGTTTAGAGACAAGCCTCAAACAATAAGGTGGGTGGGAGGAAGACACTCGATTTGACTTTTGGCCTCCACATGCAAATGGAGGCCACACTTAAACACACATGGACATGGACAAGCGACATGGGCACACTCAGAGCTCCGATGGAAGCCCCACCCTGACACCACGATATGATGGTTTCTACAGCTGACCCAAAAGTTGGCCCCAAGTTTGGAACTCCAAACCCTGCAATTTTGTGAAAATCCAGAAACGTTAGGTTTCAAGCCACCATCTAACTAGCTTGAAAACCTTTTTGAATGTTCTCAAAGAATAGATTATAGCGGGGAAAACAATTTCCCATTGCATTCTCTCTAAACACTGCATAAATACGCTTAAGAATGGCGATCTGTTGACAAGGTCACCTGTCTGCATGTTTGCTGCAATTTCTTATTTCAAGTTTTTTTCTTGAAATAATTTTATAGTGAAAAAGTATTTATTGAACTTACTCATTCATTCAATACATATGTACTTCTTTTTTTAAAATAAGTAAGATTGTATAGTCAGCACGTAAACAGTTACAGTCCTAATGCTGCCTGATGTGGAAGGCTTCTGATGTCCTTGTTTTCTATTGATTTCTGATGTGAATTCACCAACCCTCTAGGGCTTGGGCATTCCTCTCAACAGTGGAGCCAGAGTCCCTCTGTGGCCTTTGACAGGGAATGTTTTCCTGGAGGGCCAGAGCCCATTGTCAATAGGGGAAAAAAAATAGATCTGCTTTTGCATAGAGCCAGTTGTGGCAGGCCGCCATATTGTTGAGCCTGAAGTGGGAAGGAACTCTATCGATCTGACAAAAACAAAGCCAGCGACACATGAAGAGAAATCAGAAGGACTCCTGACTTTCTCATCACTTCTAGCCATCCATCACTGACCAGGTCAGCCTTGATCAATATTCTGGTCTCCATTTCTCTCATTTTCTTGATGTTATAGACGGGATCAAAACGTGAGGACTGTTTCGGATTGGCAGCTATGAATGGTGATTCCGAGCAACTTTACATTTCCCCTCCCCTTAGTCGGGGCCATGGCTCAGCTGACTGAGAAGACATAGGACAGAGACGAGGGAAACTGGGAAACAGCTTGCTGTTACCAACCACTTTCAGGGCACTGTTTGTCTGCGGACCTCTGGGCTGCGTGACGTCGGTTCCCACCATTTCTTTCGCACGGACACGATATTCTCTTAAACGTAATCAGTGTGAAGGTGCTCCCCTCTCACCCCCCCCCACCCCATCTCCTGCCGCCTGTGAAGGTTTGCAGAGAGAATCTCGGTCCCGGACCCTGGGCACCCCCGGACCCTGGGCACCGGAAGGAGGCTACCCTGCCCCTCCACGTGTTGGCCTCCTCCCTTCACCTGAGCCTGCAGCACGGTCTCCTGCTCCTTTAGCACTTTGGCCTGAAGTTTCCACTCTGCCGCCTGGTTCAGCAACTGCGAGGAAACAGAATGGACAGGAAGAAAGTCGAGTTGTGCTCAAATTGCCCTTTGTTTACCATCCACAGATAGCTTTCTTCTTGGGCCCCCACCGTTAAGTTTTTTTTTTTTTTCTATGAGGGGAGGGACTTTTGCGAAAAAATAAGTTGACAAAGTTAAAGAAAAACAGTTTCTGTGGTTGATTCCCAAGGAAATGAATGGCTTCAATTAAAAAAGTCGAGGTGTCCAAATCAAGTGTGAATCACACGAAATCTAACCCCTTTCCAGTCCCATCGGTGAGGAGTTTCCTTTTTTTTTTTTCTTTTCTTTTCTTTTTTTTCGGAGCCGAGAACCGAACCCAGGACCTTGCGCTTACTAGGCAAGCGCTCTACCACTGAGCTAAATCCCCAACCCCAGGTGAGGAGTTTCCTAAGCAATCCTCTCTACCACCACCGTCGTCAACCCTAGGGTGAACATCTCCAGACGGCCCCACCTGGGCATGGCTGCCTGCCCATTAGGTTAGCCCGTAGCTATTCTCCACTGTAGAGCACGGGATGCCTTAAAAAATACACAATTCCTTCTTTCTCCCTGGTTCTCGACACAGCCCTTCAAACCAATGTCTGACTCTCCTCAGGGGATTACTTAAGGGTAGATCCCCCATTGGAGAATATGATCTAGGGTGTATAGAGCGTAGGTTGAAATCCGTGCTTTACTAATACCCGAGAGGGTTGGCTATCAGTGACCCCCGTGGCACCTTTGAGAAACGGAGACGCTTGATGAGTTGCTCTGAACTCTGCCCTCTGGTATGGAAGAGCGCTCACTCCCACTCTCACAAAGTATTCTTTCATGTATAGCCACTGCGGTTAGACATGCTGGAGCTGGGAGCTGATGGGAGAGCGTGCTGTTTTAACCTAATGTACGAGTTCCTGTTAGTCAGTATTGATGTACGGCTATAGTCAGTCTTTCGTTTAGGTTTGTATCTTCTGGTCAGAGTTCAGAAGGTGTTTTTGTTTTAATAAAAATCATGCCTACAATATGCCAAGAGAAAGAATTCTAGTTGTTGATTTCCAGACGATTGTGCAGTAACCTATGCTATTAGTCCTAGGAGAGGCCCAGGGCACTGGGGAGTATCCAACCTGTAGGCTCTGCTGGTCATCTGATGGTGAGGTGGAGGTAGGCTGGTCCATGCTTTTGGAACCAGCAGAGCTGGCCTGTTGGATGTTTTTGATTACTCTGTTTGCATGGAAAACCTCCAGTTTGGACTTAATATCTCATCCATCCAGAAGTGACATGTCATTTCTGTAAGCTGAGAACTGGGGGCTGGGGGGAATGGAGCAGGAGAGATAGGTTTTAAGAACTAGCCATTGTCCAATTTCACTTTTTTCTGTCATATTTGAAAAGTGGGGTTATTTTGCAGTTTTCTATGGTAACAGACTAAGTGATTCTAGTGTAGTTTCAGCTAAACCAAAAGCTTCTGGTCAAATGTCAAGTGAGTCACTTGAGTAAATGACCAAACAGCTATCTCTATGTATGTGTGCATGCATGTGTGTGTGTGTGTGTGTGTGTGTATGTGTGTATGTATGCATGTATGTATTATATGTATGTATGCATGCATGTATTGTACATATGTGTGCATGTATGCATGTATGTATTGTATATATGTATGCATATATGTATTGTATGTATGTATGCGTGTATGTGCTGTATGTATGTATGTATACACACACACACACACACACCCCTCCTCCTCCTCCTCCTTTCCCCATCTCTCTCTAGCAACCAGCACACATTTCACACTGCTGACACACACTTCTGAACACGCAGTGTCACAAAGCTTAGGCTTAGGGAAAGACGCCTGTCATCCTCTTTAAACTGACGGATGCCAGTATCTTGAAGGAACTTTCCCCTGTCTCCATCTCTTCTTAGCTGACATTTCCCTAATCCAAGTCATCAACACATCTCACATGGATTGTTCTAGGAGCCCTGTCTTTTTTTTTTCTATTCCGTTTTCCATTCAGGAGCCACATTAATCTTTACATATGGGAAGCCAATCACGTCATCTCCTTTTCTAAAACTTCTCTGTTATCTCACATTTTATCTGGAATAAAATCCAGCTCTCTCTTCAAGTCCCACAAAGCTGCACAGTTGGAGCAAGCCTACCCCCACGCCTTGAACGTTTCTCTGCTTGCTTTGCCCGCTGAGGATCTGTCTGTTGCTATGTATTATGATGCTAAATACTGGCCCTGGTTACCTCAGGGACAAGAATCCACACATGCACGCACACACACACCACACACACACTCTCACACACACACACTCACACACACTCACACACACCACACACACTCTCACACACACACTCACACACACTCACATACACACTCACACACACATACACACTCACACACACTCATACACTCACACACACCACACACACACTCTCTCACACACACTCACACACACTCACACACTCATACACACACACTCACACACACTCACACACACTCACATACACATACACACTCACACACACTCATACACTCACACACACCACACACACTCTCACACACACACTCACACACACTCACATATACACACACACACTCACACACACTCACACACTCACACACACTCACACACTCACACACACCTCACACACACTCACACACACTCACACACACTCACACACACTCACACACACTCACACACTCACACACACACCACACACTCTCACACACACTCACACACACTCACACACTCATACACTCACACACACCACACACACTCTCACACACACACTCACACACACTCACATACACACTCACACACACACTCACACACTCACACACATACTCACACACACTCACACATACACTCACACACACACTCACACACTCACACACACACTCACACACACACACACACACACACACCAAGTAACGCTATGTGACCTTACTCATTCATTTAACTATTAGTTGAATCCAGATGCCCACAGCCTATAGCTGGACAGAAGAGAGAGGTAGGTGGGATTTTGGTTCCCAGACTTGGGGTCTGAGGAGGATGAGGAGGAGGGAAAGAGGTGGAGAGAGAGGAGAAGACATCATGGGTTAGGTGAACTATGAAAATATGGCCATGAGGGCTGGCTAATTGAAGGTAAGAACTTCAATTCTTGGCAGAACGTGGCGAGTCATAGCTCGGGGTTATCGATGGGAAGTAGATGCTAATGACGTACAGGGCAGACATCCGCCCAGATCTAGTGCTTTGCCCGCATATCAGAAGTATAAAGGTTTTGTGTCTTTTATCTGGGAACTAACTGATCTAAGGCAGGGTAGAATTCCTCTCCCCCCCTCCCCGATTAAATATTTCACAACATCTACCTTCTCTTCCTTCCCCTCAGTATGGAGCAGTTCATGCTGGTTTAAAATCAAGCCTTTCGCTGACAAGACATCCCTGCTGGGGAAAACTCCCACAAGGCAGTTCCTTAAGAGGCAGAACATGGCTTCCATATCCTCCCCACCTCTCCTGATCACTCAGTCTATGTAAGTCCCTCCTTCAGTCCCATCTCAGTTCCTCCTTGTTCGCTTGATAACTTACCATTATCTAAATAACCTTCCTGGTTTGCTCGCTACTGAGCATCTCTTTCTACACAGCCTCTAATCTGCCTGGGAGGAGGTGGCCCTTCTCTGTCTCATTCACAGCTATAATCTAGCACCTAAAATGCTCTCAGCAGATAATAGGCACTTGAAAAACACTTGTTGAGTATGTCGAATGACTGTTTTGTGTGAATAATGGTACAGTCCCAGTGTTTCCTACTGGGCTAGCCCATTTACTTCTCCGTAGATGCGTGAGCTTTTTATATGAGGGAAGTGATCTTCTGCCACTGTCAGACAGCTTTCCTAGAGAGCCCCCGATGAAGAGATACAGTGCATACACGCATGCCGACTAAAAGGATAAATACATATTCCTTCTCCCGTCTGTGCCGCTCTTCTGCTTCCTGCATCAGTTCTTGGGCCTCTTCAAGTTTTGCATCCACCAGCTTCTGCTGCAGTTCTCGGTGTTTGAATATTTTGTCCAGATGCTAAGGAAGAAGGAAGAGCACATGAAAGCCAGGCCTGTGATCAGTGCACAGAAATGTAAAAATGGGAAACCATTCACACGCACGCATACGAACTTCCTAGATTTCTAAGGCCTCACCGAAGGCTGTAAGTCATTGAGAGTCTCCAACTCTCTGCTATTCAGAGATTGCTTCAAATGGTGTGGATGTCAGAGGTCAGCAGCATTAGTACCTAAAGGTTACCGACATGATTTTTCTCAATTTGGAAGCCAGTTGGTATGATGCTGTTCATTGTGCTAGACCCTCCCAGACAATGCTCAGCTGTACTCTGGCCTGGTATTAGGACCCCTTTCCTACTTTCAACTGTAAGACGAATATAATTTATCATCGTGAATTTTCACTACAGAGTACCAGCTATGGTTCCTAGGTGTGTGGGACCGAGGTGCAGACCCCTGAGTGCTTGCTTATGTCACCGCTCTGATGCCACCCAAATATTAAGTGCTTGGCACACAGCTTCATGCTATTGGGATGTGGTAGAAAACTGAAGAGGTGGAGTTCGCTAGAAGACCTTCCGATCTTTGGCAGTCAGTGCCCACCCCCCACCTTCCTAGTCACCATGAAGAGAGCATCTCAGCTCGGCCACTTTCTCACCGTGTTTATGAGCTGCTTTGACATAGGCCCCAAAGCGATAGGGTCACTCACTTATGGACTGAAACCTTCGAATCTGTGAGCTAGAGCAAGCTTTTCCTCTGGATAAGCTGAGACCCTGTAAGTAGGAGAGGAGAGCTAACAGGTCGAGACAGCATGGCTTGGCTTCATCCATAAACTACCAATCATTCTCTGTCCTTCAAATCCTGATGCCTGGACTACCTCTGTTTGAAGGATGCCTTGACGGTTATGAGGCCCCATCAGAAAGGGGACATACGGAGTGCTGTATTGGAATTTAAATAGAACCAGTGCTGGGGATATAAACTAATATTCCAGGGCATCCCTAACTGAGCTTTCTGAGGAGAGCAGATATTTTTTGCATAGGTTCTTCCTTTCTTCTTTACTCTTGCTTCTATCCTGGATGGATTCAAACCTTCTCACAGGAGAAGATGGTAGCTCGGCGTGACGGCTTGCTCCAAGGAGTTTCCTGATTTCCCTAACTTCTATGACCACGTGCCGCCGACTCAGATAATTGTTTTTTTGATAAAGTCTTGGCACGTTACCAACCCAGACACTTGTTAGATCGTTAATGTAAAATACTGAAAATGAAAATCTTCGTGACTGAGAGTGATCTCCTCTCCGGGCTGCTGCTTTCTGACATAAAACACAGCAAAGCTAATGAGTGCTCTGGCTAATATTAATAATTCGGTGAGATTCAGAGTCACTGGGGAGAAAGGCTTCTGGGTATGCCTCTAAGGGACGGTTTGCATTAGGTGAGCTTCTGGGCTTTGTGCGAGGGATAGGCTAGCTTGATCGGGTTAATTGAGGGGAGGAGGCCCACTTTAATTGTGAACAGTGCCATTTCATGGTCTGGGGCCCTGGACTGAATAAAGATGCGAAAAGTAGGCTGGGTATGAGAATCCTGTGTTCTATGTTTTCTGTCTGTGGACCAGTGTAAGCAACCGTCTACCTGCTCCTGTCCCCGTTCCTTCCCCTCCTGCCATTCTTTCCTTGCTGCGGTGGAACAATTCTCCAAAACCGTAAGCCAGAATTTACCTTCCCTCCCCTAGGGTGCTTCTTAGTAGATATCTGGTCACAGCAACACAAAGAGTAGCTTACATAGGATAGTATTTTCTGCCTGATAGTGAGACAAATGACCTAATGAAGAGAGCGGAGTTCTCCCTCGTCTACATGGGAAGGATTTTTAAAGGACCCAAGGATTGTGCAGGGTGACCGTGCCCGCAACCCAGCACCTTCTTTTTCCTGCTTTTATTTCGATGTGATGTGAGCTGTTTTTATTTTGGTTAGTAGAAGAAATCCAATCGTAACAATTAACGGTTGAGAGGGCTGGCCATGAGTTTCTTCTTAACCGAGCCCCTCCCTCTCACAAGGCAGCTCTGGCCCGGAGTAGAGTCCTGCGAGCTGTTTGATGTGGTTCTCACCTCCTCTCTGAGCTCGTACTGGTCGATGATGCTTTTCAGTTTTTCTGCGAGCTCTGTGTTCTCCTGGCAGAGTTTCATATTGCGCTCGCTCTGCTGTTCTATCTGGGTCTGGATATCTGTCAGGGTACTCTGAAAATGACTCGTGATCTCTTTCCTCTTCTCTTCTTCCTCGCGCGCCCGTTGGAGGGTCTCTTCCTGTGGAGGAAGAGCGAGACATTTTGTGCTGGTTTAGGGGTGCCCATGGTTTAGAGAACTCAGGATAAGGTCACCGAAGGAAGCCAGGTACAGACTAAGCCGGGCGTTTCTTTTCGGTTCTCTGCAGCTGATCCCCAAATAAATGTCTGAGCAGGAAGGGATTCAGCTGTGAATGCCTTCACTCAGGGCCGGCTGCTGGGCTAGGTGCTGAGCTGGCTGCCTTTAAAACGGAAGAGTCTCCCGCTGCTTGAATGACCAGCAGTGACTTTTGAGAGTCACACAGTCACATTGAGCCTTTGATCTGCTGTTGTGGCCCCAGGGGTTGGCAGGAGTCGGGTGGGAGGTCACTGGGATTTACTGGCAGATAGGAAGCAGATTATGAGTTGTTTCTGTGTTTAGTTAGGAGCATGGGGGTGGGGTGGGAGCCGGTGGTGGTTTGCAGAAGAGAGACATAGATGTAATGTTATTCTACAAAACCATGGAATATTGACCACAGAGTTGGTCACCCATATCTTTATAAGTGAGATCGTAATATAAACTTCGTTTTTCTTTTAGGTTTTATTTATTTTTTATTTATGTTTATGTCTGTATGTGAGTGGATATATGTCGAATCGTGTGGGTACCCAGAGAAGCCAGAAGAAAGCATCAGATCCCCCGGAACTGGAGTTACTGGTGATCGTGAACTACCTCACATGGGTCCTGGGAACTGAACTTGGACCCTTATGGTGGGCTCATAAGAAAGATATATTATCGGGAAGCTTTAATCCAAGCTATACAAAAATAGAAAAAGGAATTTTTCAAAATACACTGGATATTTCATTTCTGGATGGAACAATCATTTTGCGTTATAAATAAAATATTTGCAATATAAATTCTGAATTGGAAGGTAATAAGGTTGAAATCTCCATAACTCTAAAATGAAAGGGAACATTTACCAGCATCACCACCACCCCCGCTTACCATTTCTTATCATCGAGGAATTGGATGTTTTATATTGTTCCTGTTCTCTTTCTCTGACATCAAATCTCCACATTCGTCACTAACCACTAATAATAATGTGCCCACTTTCCTCTATGTATACCAGGAATTATCTGTGTTATAACTGTTCCTTTCTTTCTTCCTTTCAGAATAAAGGCTTTGTTCTCGCTATATTATCCCAAAGATGGACGCATTCACCCTGCTGACAGATGATAACACACTTTCGGATTCCTTTCAGTCCTGGTTAATTGTTAATGGGAAAGCTTGCTTCATTGTTGGCAAGTGAAATTACACTGCATTCAGTTGCCTACCAACTTCAAATTATGTAGCAGGACTTAGAAAGAGAGAGTTATCTTGGCAGAACTGATTGCACGAGTCTTTATTAGGATAGAATAATGTGATCAAAACAAAAACGGATCTGGAAAATATATGCTCTGGAAATATTTGAACTCATTGCTCATTTCCATGTTTCTTATATAATATTAACACATTGCCTAACTTGTTGGCCGTCAGAATTATAGTTTCAGCATACCGCAACTTCTTAGAGATATTATAAAAGATACTGCCTAATCTGAAGATTATTTGAGATAACATTTATCCTTGTATACCAATGCTTATTACATATATCACTAAACATGATTGTAACTATCAGTTAAAGAGCAACCGGACATGGCTGTGACAATGATTGTCACCTCGTTGCTCCTGATAGAAGTCCCCAAATTATGAATCATATGACTACGGTCTATGATCTTAATTTCAATTTATTTATAAAGATTCCGTATATGAATGAAAAAGCTACGCTGTGCTTCTGAGAAAGTCTGATAGTTTCCAGATTTGAGCATACGTTTTTAAACTTATGTGTCAAACCGCTCAGTTCTGGCTTATTAAATGGCAGCTTGAGTTTTGTGTTATATTACCACCACCACACCCTTTAATGGGAGGAAGAATACAAGGTCTTGTGAGGTAGCCCAAGCTGTAGAATGTTGGTTCTATGTTGATTTTTCAACTAGACAAAAATAAGCCTTGCTAAATGTTGTTCAGTTGAGTTCGTTGATAAAGAATGTGCCATCTCTTCGACGATGTCTGAGACAATTTTTAAAATTAGTCAAGTGTATTATACGAAGTGAAAAATCACTAATGCGATCAAGACCAAGAGACTGACGGTGAAAACAAGTCTACAGGCATCATCATATACCTAGAACTGATATCATGCTTAGCACATAATCCATAGTTAATCAGTAATGTTTATTTAATGATGAATGCATTCTTAACTTGTGTTCAGACACATGAGTAGCTTGGACTAGACGATTTCTATAGTCCTTTCCACATTGTTTCTGTGACATTCTGGTAACAAATACTACTTATTTCTTCACCAAAATCATGTTCCTTAGGCAACCTACATACATTGTACTAGAAAGTTCTTTTTCGATAGAGTTTCAAATTTATTGCTTCAAGGATCTGTAGGGGTATGTATGCCTCCGACCTACACTGGCCTTCATCTAAATTATTACGAGATGTATTTTTGACATTCATAGGAGGGAATATGGAGGCAAAGTTTGGAGTAGAGACTGAAGGAACAGCCATTCAGAGCCTGTCCCACATGGGTACACAGCCCTTATATATACAGCCACCAAAATGAGATAAGATTGATGAAGCCAAGAAATGCATGCTGACAGGAGCCTGATATAGCTGTCTCCTGAGAGGCACAGCCAGAGCATGTCAAATACAGAGGCGAATGTTAGCGGCAAACCATTGAACTGAGAACGGGACCCCCGTTGGAGGAGTTAGAGAAAGGATTGAAAGAGCTTAAGGGGCTTGCAACCCCACAACAACAACAATGCCAACCAACCAGAGCTCCCAGGGACTAAACCACTACCCAAAGACTATACTTGGACAGATCCCTGGCTCTAACTGCATATGTAGCAGAGAATGGCCTTGTTGGGCACCAATGGGAGGAGAAGCCCTTGGTCCTGCCAAGGCTGTAAGGGAATGTGAGGGGGGGTGGTTGGAGAGGGGAACACCTTTTTAGGATGGGGGTCTTATGTCCAGGAAACTGGGAAAGGGAATAACAGTTGAAATGTGAATAAAAGAAAATTCAGTAAAAGAAAGAAAAAGAGTTGTATTTTTGTTTAACACACTAAAGAAAAAAATGATAAGGAATGAAAAAGTTACAAATGTATGGTGGTAGAGGGAACTGACTGTGCACTCTGTGCATACTAAGGTGGACAAAGAGGTCACACCAAGATTCGTCTTCTACATACACCATCTGTAGACTCTGGGAGACAACTGGCACTTGGTGCGATGTAACGTAAGTTTCTCACCTTTCCCCCTTTTAAACAGATTTCAGCTTGTAGGAAGACTCGGAAACAGCATGAGATGTCTTAAATTTCCCTAGAAAAATCTTCCGTCTTTCAGAGAAGAGCAAGAATGTGGAAATTTGGGAAACTATATAACCACTGAGAGATGAGAGAGACGTTTCAAGAGAAGAGTGGGAGAGGGAGAAGACACTTAACTGTGGAGAAACTGCTCCAATCTCTGAGTGACACTGATCTACACTCACAGACTAGCTAAGGAGAAAGAAATTGAATGGGTATTTGAATTTTTGAACTCAAAATGTGAATTCAAAACTACCTTTGTATTGAAGCTAACCAATACTAATTTAATTTAAAAATTAGTCAATAGTTTTAGAAGGTTATTGCTATGGTTTACATAGGTAGTGTAGACTCCAAAAGCTTGTATGTTGAAGGTTATAACCCTCAGATGATTGGTTTTTTGACCAATGATTCTACCATGAGAGTGCTAATTTCATCAATGGATTAATCCACGGACAGCTTCACAGCTGAATCCATTGTTCAGAAGGGGAGTTTATTTTCGGAGGATGTCAGCTCCCAGTGTTTGCTTTTGAAGTCTCTATCTTGTCTCTGGAGCCTCGTTCTGGGTCTTTATGCTTCCTTGTCACCTTAAGCTGAACAACTTTCTCTATTATGTGCTCCCAACAACTGTGTTCTTCATCGTGGCTAGAAATAAGAAGTAACCATGGACTGGAGTCCCCGAAACTGTGAGCCGAATTAACCTTTTCTTCCTTTAAGTTGTTTTCTGTCAGATATTTTATTACAGCACTGGAAGGCCAACTAACATAATAGAATCCAGAGCCTCTACACTATCATAACATACAGGATATAATTTTCAATGAACGCTCCATAGAAATGGCACATTTTTAAAAGAAGGACAGTAAATAAATAAACAAAATTGTTCCACAAGGGCCCAAATGCAAAATTAGCAGGGAAGAATTATAAAACAGGTTCAGTGATATAAAGGAAGATATTATCCCAACAAACTAAATCCAGGAAGTCTCAGACAAGAAGAACAGCTCAATAAATAAGTAGGAATTCTGGGATTTAAAACAGTGTAATTAGAAATTAAAAAAAAAAAACACTTGGATTTTTAAGAGGCATGACAGTGAATGGTTGTGAAATGGCCGGATCAGAAGACTGAGGGAAGCATGAGGAGAGCTGTGGGGCAGTGTCACAAGGCCAACATGCACACAGCTAGGGGCTGAGGAGAGAGGGCGGAAGAGAACATGACAGTGAATTCATTTGAAAAAAAATAACACTTGGAAAAAAAAAAAACCTCCAGGTTTGCTGAAAATCATACAGAATCATATAGCTCAGCAAACACCAAGTGGAATATATGTTAAACAAACAGACCTTTAGGGACTGGAAGGATAGCTCAGTGGTTAAGAGGACTGGTTGCTCATGCAGAGGTCCTTGGGTTGGCTGCCAGCCCCCACAAGGGAGTTCACAACTATCTGGCACTCCAGTTTTAGGCATCTATTAACATTTTCTAGCCTCTGTGGCTACCACGCATATGTGGCACGCTTAAATGTGTGCAGGCAAAACATTCATATACATAACATGTTTTAAAAATTAAAAATAAAGGAGACCATTGGTAGACACAAAGGCTCTAAATATAAAAAAATTGCTAGAAATAGCCTGGAAATAGCCATAGAAAAATGACATGTGGTGTGAGGAGGAGTGACAGCTCAAGTTACAGCTGCCATCACCATCAGAACCATGGAGGCCAGAATAAAACAGAAGACGATCCTATCCGTGGACAACTTTGACCTCCAATAATCACAGCTCTCAATTGGAAGAGCAAATGAATAAATGAACAAGGGGCATCTTAAAGAGAATAGACAACTGGAGAACTGACTGGCAGCAGAGCTGGGGACCAAGAGACCCTAACAGGGAGATCTCTAGGTTGATAGACAGACACTGAAGCTTTAGACCAAGTGAGGACAGCATTTGGAAATTCAAGAATCAGAGAGAAAACCACAGTTTTTCTTTTCATTTTTCAAGGAATACAATAATAAAGACAAAAGCAATCCTGTCACCCATGAGCATCATAAATGCATAGAATCCTATACATAGAAAATTCTAGCTCAAATATAAGAGAGATAATGAAAATTACCTACAGTGTTTCTACATGTGTGATGTGGTATAATATTCACTCTAGAAAGACTAGGAAGTTAAAAATGTTGATCCTAACCACAGATTAACCACTGTAAATAACACAATGAGCTATAATTTGAAAATCCAAGAGATGATTAAAAATATAATTTAGACAACCTTTGGATTGGGGGTCAGGAATAGAATAAAGGAACAGGAGAGAGGCAGGGAGGGAAGGAAGGAAGGAGGGAGGTATAGAGGGAGGGAGGGGGAGAGAAAGAGAGAGAGAGAAAGAGAGAGAGAGAGAGGTGGAAAGTGTGGTGTAAACAAGTAAACATTGTGTGTATTGTTTAATGTAGTCACATCAATCATTACTTTGTGTTAATGGACTGGCACCATGTTGGGCCCTATCTTGGGGTGTTTCCCTTCCCCCTCACTGAGCCTTTTAGTCTACTATAGCAAGAAGTTGTTTGCACCCTTGGCAGCTGCTCTTAGCCCCTGAGTTGGGGCCGGGACTTTCCATGGCACCCTTCCTTCCCACCTAGCCTTCCAGCTTGTTGTGTTAAGAAGTTTGTTTATGCCCCTGATTGTGCCCGGAACTTTCCACCACACAGACTTTTCCTATTTTCCTGGTTGGGGATTTTCACCTGCCTTGTTGTTTTTCCACGGCTTTTGCCTCGGGTATATAAGGAGATCTCAGTAAAGCCTTGGTGGCACTCTCTGAAAATGGGTGACCCGTGTACGTGTTTTCTTTCAATCCCACAGACCTACGCCCGATATTCACACACTGGCATCTGGAGGTTCCACAGAGATCGAGAAAGAGAGGACAACCTGACGGGATCGTTCCAAAAGGCCAGCCGGCAAGGAAGCAGAATGTAGTGGGGACAAGCAGCGACTACCAGGCAAAGCTAAAAGTAAGTAATGCTACAAAGGTTTTGTCTTAGTGATGGGAACTACAAGTTCCTCATTATTGGTCGTAGATCAGCTTGTAAGTTTACTCAAACAACAAGGTACTGGTATTAAGGTAAAGACAGTCCAAGATTTTGTTAAAACTATAGAAAAAGTCAGTCCTTGGTTTATAGCTAATGACGGTTTGAATATTCCAGATTGGAAACAGGTTAAAAGTGACAAGGTAATAATGATAAAATGTTTTGGTGTATGTGTTCTTTTAGAGTTATGCTAAAATCTAGAGAAGCAAAGTCAATTCTCATAGATGCTTTTAGTCTTTGGATTTGGGGCCAGGGCTTTCCATGGCACCCTTCCTCCCCACCTAGCCTTCCAGCTTGTTGTTCTTAAGAAGTTGTTTATGCCTCTGATTAGGCCTGGGAGTTTCACCACACAGACTTTTACTGTTTTCCTGGTTGGGGATTTTCACCTGCCTTGTTGTTTTTCCATGGCTTTTGCCTCGGGTATATAAGGAGATCTCAGTAAAGTCTTTGTTGCACTCTCTGAAAACGGGTGACCCGTGTACATGTTTTCTTTCAATCCCGCAGGCCTATGCCCGATATTCACACACTGGTGGCACAGGCGCCGTCAGCACCACTCTACACTTGAAAAGAACCAATCTGTAGTTTTATCCTATCTTGGTGAGTTATGCTTTGTAGACCCAGGTAGAGAATGAAAAGAAATAATACTGTGCAGGCAAACAAACAAGAAAATAAGAAAACTTAAAGGGCTGTGTCAAAGTCAGATAAAGAAAATTTCGACATAAATATTGTCAGGAGATGTTCATGATGATAAAACCATCAGTTTTTCAAGAAGACAGAAGGTGAATATGAAGAAATCCAACATCTGTGTTTCGAGAAGCAAAAATTGATGTGTTTGAAAGAAGTGGTCTGCTCTACAGCCAATACTGGGCTTCTCCTGATTGTTCCAAAGCTAATGGTTGCATATGGAATACTGTATGAACAACACCTGACTAGCATTTGTTCCAAGCACACACTGCTGTTCATCAAGAGTGCATATCCATGGTTAGCTATACAAATTAAACATGCCCCAGCCCATGGGCAAATAGTCAGATATAAATTAGGGTTTGGGTTTGAATTCTTATTTCAATGCTTCAAATGTTCATGGCTGTAAAATGACTGAGTAGAATTCCTAAGTTTCCTCATCCATTAAGATAGGAACTCTTGTGAGGCCATTTGTCAGGTCAAATGTGCAGTCCTCAGGGGTCAAAGCCACACTCCTCTCCCTTTGGGTCTTTTCAGTGACACATTCTCACCCATCACTTCCTCACTCTATGACATTGTAGAAAGGCAGGAGTCTTTTTTTAAAACTCAGAACATTCCCTCTTAAGTTGAAGATGGAGCGTCCATCTTTAGGTCCCCTTCCAACCCAGACCCCAGTGTGTGCTTGGAACAAATGCTAGTCAGGTGTTCCTAGTACACTCATTGAAAAAGTCCAGACTCCCATCCTCTCCAGCTTGCAAGGTGAGAGTCACGGTTCAGCACGCTTGTTTCCCATTTCCCATTTGCAGGACTACTGTCTGATTGATTACTATAGGTCTGAAGCTTTGGGGTCTACCACTGGAAAGGGGACTGTGGATGCAAACCTCAGGCTTATTTGATGGAGCTGGTAATCAGATTAAATACACTGCTGGGGACCCATGCCACAGTTAATGAAACCCATGCAGACATAAAAGATCAGTCTATTATTTTGAGGTTGAATAATTAAGTCTTAAAAAGCTTCTTTTCTCAGACAACTATTGATACTTAGACTCTCCACCTCCCTTTATCATGTCAATCAGCTACACATCTATGTTGTGTCATGTAGAATTCATTTGGGCTTTTACAAAAAAAATGTTAAGAGAAAACTGAGGTATAAGGTGACGGTTCCAGAGGTTAAGACCATTGGCTGCTCTTCCAGAGGATCTGGGTTCAATTCCCAGCAGCCATCTGTAACGCTAGCTCCTATGACTTCTAGCTTCCTTGGGCACCAAGCACACATGAAATGGACAGACATCATGCTGGCAAGACCCCCAAACACATAAAATAAAAAATAAAAATGATTAAATAATTAACTAAGCGATATCGAAAACAGTCAAATCATCAAACAACAAAGGAGCATGAACAAAAAGAACACGACACTTCACTCCCGGTCTGCAGTGTTGTCATTATGTATGCGCCTCCCATGTGGAGTCTCATTTAGTTTTTCCCCTTCTGAGCACATAGTCAGAAGATGGGGGAATCATTCATGGAGATAGAATAACTTAAAGATCACAAATGAGCCAGTGGCTCAACTAGTATCTGACTTCACTGCCGTCTGGTGGTAAGCCATGCTTTCTCTAGACAGCGAAGACCTGTGTCTCTGCAGCTTGCTAAGAAATGTGTTTCCAAGCCAGGGGTCCACATACCTTCAGTGTCTTGTTATGCCTCTGTAGCTCCCGACACAGACTCTCGAGTTTGCTTCGAGCCAGGATGGCTCTGTTGTGCTCACTCTGCAACTGGTCCTTCTCTCTCTGCGTTTGCGCCTGCTGTTTCAGTAGGAGCTTCAGTTTCTTTTGCTCAGTGCGATGTTCATCCAGCTAGACACAGGAACAAAGAAATCAGCCAGGGTGTCTTTGCAGCTCACGGAAAAGAAGCAAAACCTAAGGGCTTTCTGAGTGGTTGTTTCGAGCTATTTTTAATCATTGTCTGCCTCTCTGGCAGCTCATGAACTTCATAAGTGCCACCCTATATCATGTGTAGATACAGTTTGTGGAGCATAATATATATGATTTTTATATAGCTTGCTTCTATTAGCATCTGCTTTCCTGATTTTTTTTTGGTTGTGTAGAAATGTTTTTCTTTTCTTTTCTTTTCTTGTTTTATCGAATGATAATCATGTAGTGCTATCCAAAGGAGATAGACACACCTGAGAATCTGGAAACTGATGCAATTCATCTCAGTATCTTGTATTCAGACCACGGCCAACAATTTGTTTGCTTGGCATATATTTTGCTCTCATAATCCTTTCTGAAAATAAGCTAACGGTGACATTTTTAAAAAAAAAATAGGCAAGAGAAAAAACAGCTTCCTGGTAAATATAAAATGTTCTCTCTTTATAATTTTGGGGGTTTAGATGGGGATTCTTTGGATATGGAAAAGCAAGAAAAAGTATATCTCCAAACACTGAAACCTTGAGGGTTTTTTACCAAGGCATTAGAAGCAGCCTCAGTATAACACACTGGCTTGAAAGACGACTTTTAACATTTTTTAACATTTCTTGCTGCCTGTAAACTCTGTCCCCAACCTTTCTGTGCCTACAGCAAAGACATCATGACCCTTGTTTTTGGTAATCCAGATGCATGAAGCCACATGATTCCCATACTGTCCATGTTGGGATGCTAAAATATGTGTGTAGCATTGCCAAATACGATATAGATACCTAAATAAACAGAAATTTTGGATATTAAGGACTAACTTTAATATTTAAGTATATTCCAAATGTTGGATGGACCATATTTTTATTAAAAATTGTTCATTGTCTAAAATGTAAAATTAATTGGATCTGATATAGTTTTATTTGATAAGCCTGGTAACATTGTGAAGTCTTAGCTCTAATAGAGGGAGCATGGGAAACAGCCTCCAGGAGCTTCCAGAGAGAGAGAGAGAGAGAGAGAGAGAGAGAGAGAGAGAGAGAACAGTAAATTCTCAGAGTGCTAGTGTCTGTCCAAACATGAATGTGGCCACATGTAGGCAGCAGACTTAGGTCTATAACTGTTCACTCCACTGGACTTGCTTTCTTTAATGCCTGGGTGTTGTTTAAACCAGGAGGAGACTGTTCTATTAATAGCCATGTTGGCTAAGAGCAAGAAAAAATCCCTGGGGAGCTATTGGGTGTCTCTGGATGCCTGGGGTTCCTGGTGCCTCCGAATGCCTGATGAAAATGGATACACAGTCCACATGAATCTTGACCACATCTTAGGTTCTCCATTTTTAGAATCTGTTGGGTTTCTTTTCTGAACTATTTGGAGACTGCCATACTCTCTTCAATCCATATCTTGTTTTATTCTCTTTCTCTTTTCTCTGAATAACCATTATAAGCCAACTTCAGATTAAGTCAAGAGTATGCACATTTGATATTCTAAGTCTATACCCATGTACAATTTCTACTTTTTAGGAATTAAGATTGGAAAAAGAGAACGATGTTCCTGGAAATTTGGACTGGCATTGACGTCCTTCGTGAAAAGCCAGGGCTCCTCTATTAGGTATTTCTCATGCTAAACTCTTGTTCACGAGATAGATGTGGTCTTTTCATTTTGCATAATAACAACAAGACAAGGAAAAACTTCTCATGATTATAACAGGATTATTCTTGCTTGAAATTGTTGTATTGTCGTTGCCATTATAGAGCAGGCTCTACTTTTGAGGACTAAGCTGTATGTTAAAACTTTTCAAGTTCATTGCTGTTGACATAACGGGACCTATTTTTGTATCATGCAAAATCCTCTGTATTTTGTGCTATTTAACACCAATCTGAGTACCCCTGCCTACTGTATGGCAATCACATCACCTGACTGATGATGCAGAAATATGTCTAGGCAGAGACACCCATTGTTCCATGGCATACAAGACTGCCTCTCTGGGAATCACTGCCCTCTGTGGCTTTCTCTGTGTGTCAGGAAACAAACATGCTTTCTGTGCTTTATAAGTTGGAAGATAGATGATTTATGTTTGCCATATTTAATCTCTAGCTGTGTTATAAGTTTGTGCACATTTAAATCTTACCCAGATCTATTTTCCCTAGACTCTCAACTTTTGAATTATTTAGTAGCCTGATGATTTTTTTTCAAACAGCTCAGACTTCTGTGCTTGTGTTTGAGCGCAGGGGTTTTTGTGTTTCTGTTATGTTTGGAAGCCTAGGGCTTACTGTAGTAGGATAGCTGTGCTCTGGTGATGTTATATTGCCCTGACTTTCACTGTTTGTGTCATTCCACGAGTCTTTAGCCATCTAGGTAGCTTTAGTCTGTGGATATTCCTGTTGTAGTAGGTATTGGGAGGGGGACCAACCTCCGTGATCCTCACATGGTAGGATCTCTGGTGGATATACGTGAGCTGTAAGGTTCTGGATCTGATGAAGATGGGCAGATAGATGGTAGGAGATTGGAGGCCCAGCAGGGATAGCAACCTACTCAGGGCAACTGGGCGTACCTCAGAGGATTCAGAGGGCAGGAAAGATGGGTGCAAGAAGAGAATCTAACCTGTGTGGTTCCAGGTCAGTGGGTCTGAGGAAGGAGGGCAGAGAGGGAGAATGACAGTCTGGGCAGGGGTTTTTAATGAATGAAGGTAAACACATTGTAACTAAGTCAACCTCAGCCCAGCGCTGGCTGTGTGGTTTACAATTCACATAGGTGCAGATCCGAAATGTGTAATAGGTCTAAAAGATTTCATCTGAAATTTCTTATTTTCTCTTCATCAAATAAAAAAAAAAAAAAATAAAACCACATCTAGTGTCAATGGCTAAATTAGGATTGTCTTAGTGATTCTTTTTAAGTACACAGAGGTTGCAAAAATTCCGGAAAGTATTTTTCTAAGGCCATTTCTGAATGTAGTCAGGAAGTATTCTCACTTATTAATGAACATATCCTTATTTATTGATGAATGCGATGCCAGACAATGTTGCAGGCCTCAAGCTCTGTAAGCATGTGTGAGCTCGAGTGGTACTTAGATTTATAGTACCGGAGTTGACCGTTTACTCCACATTTCAGACATTTTCTTTTTTTTTTTTTTCAGACATTTTCTATACTAGCGTCCTAATCAATGAGCAAGGAAATAGACTTTTATCTCCAAGTAACTAATTAAATTTTTTCATGAATTTTCTTCCCTGAAATGGAAATGTCTTTGGGTCTTTGGGTGAGCTTCTGAGGTCTTAGTTTGTTTTCTTTTCTTTTCTTTTCTTTTCTTTTCTTTTTTTTGGAGCTGGGGACCGAACCCAGGGCCTTGCGCTTGCTAGGCAAGTGCTCTACCACTGAGCTAAATCCCCAACCCCATGGTCTTAGTTTGTTAATAGGGGATGAGACAAATGCCAAGTGTAGGAATGCTTTTACAGGCTTGACTGTCTAGCATGGTAAGCAGGCACAGAGAATTTCCTGGGACCAGGATAAGTAGCCCTAGCTCTTGGAGTAATTTCCCTCAGACTGGAGAGGCAATTCATCTCCAGGCATGTAAATGGCATCAGGTGACAGTCAAGAATACTTCCTACTTCCTGCCAAGTATAGCAAAATGGTGCTAGGAAGTGAACAATAACGGCCTTGGTACGTAGTAGTTGAGTTGAAGGGATGATGGACAGATAGTACAGGAAATAATAAAAAGTGGACACAGGCGCACAAGTCAGAGCGACGTGACATACATATGTGAATGTGGTTCAGGTTTGGGGAAAATGTCCTTGACCTCCTACTTACGCTGCTGCTCATGTGAATTGCTAATAGCCAGTGCTAAACTGCCTTGTAATGCTCTACCCTTATTTTAGCAAGCAGCATGGCCAGGAAGCTAGAAAACCAAGAAGCCTTCATCCTGTTTGATCCGGTAGTCCTATTTCTAGAACTTTTTTCTTAAAATCGTAATGAAGAAGGGACAGCTCTAATAAATGATGGTGTTCACAACAACATTAGCTTCTGAAGCAGGAGGACCCTGTCTCTTGAATTAGTCAATCAGCACAATGGTGGGGTTGGTCTGGTGCTGCTTGTGTTTAAATGCTACGTTCTGTACCCCTAGATCTGATTGCTCCAACCCAGGGGAATTCTCACCTACACCAGCTTTTGTTGTGCAGACCTTGCTCCCCAAGTTAATTGAAGAAGAAGAAGGAGAAGAAGGAGAAGAAGGAGAAGGAGAAGAAGGAGAAGAAGGAGAAGAAGGAGAAGAAGAAGCAGAAGAAGAAGCAGAAGAAGCAGCAGCAGAAGCAGCAGCAGAAGAAGCAGCAGAAGCAGCAGCAGAAGAAGCAGCAGAAGCAGCAGAAGCAGCAGAAGCAGCAGAAGCAGCAGAAGCAGAAGCAGCAGAAGCAGCAGAAGCAGCAGAAGCAGCAGAAGCAGCAGAAGCAGCAGAAGAAGCAGAAGCAGCAGAAGCAGCAGCAGCAGAAGAAGAAGCAGAAGCAGCAGAAGCAGAAGCAGCAGCAGCAGAAGCAGAAGCAGCAGCAGCAGCAGAAGCAGAAGCAGCAGCAGAAGCAGCAGAAGCAGCAGAAGCAGCAGCAGCAGAAGCAGCAGAAGCAGCAGCAGCAGAAGAAGCAGCAGCAGAAGAAGCAGCAGCAGAAGAAGAAGAAGAAGAAGAAGAAGAAGAAGAAGAAGAAGAAGAAGAAGAAGAAGAAGCAGCAGAAGAAGAAGCAGAAGAAGCAGAAGCAGAAGAAGAAGCAGAAGCAGAAGAAGAAGAAGAAGCAGAAGAAGAAGGAGGAGGGGGAGGAAGGGAGGAGGGGAAGAAGGAAGAAAGAAGAAAGTGAAGGCGGTGGCTATAGCCTATGATTAGGCAGCATAGAGAGATAGGTGGGACATCCTGGGAGGGAGAAAGAAAGGACTCTGGGAAGAAGAGAAGGGAAGGTCCTTTTACCAGGAGACATGAGAGGAGATGGGCATAACTATAGGCCTTGTGGATATAGCTAGCCACATGACTCAATGGGACTAGATAGTTAACTTAGAGGCGCTAGCTCAGAGTCTGCCAAACTAAGGCCTAAGCTTTGACATAGTAAAGAGTCTCTGTGTGGTTATGGGGGGAAAGGATGGTTAAGGAATCACTGCCGCCATATTAATTTCCAATGTTAGTGTATACAGAATATTATCATTTTTGCAGCACACAGAGCCAGTTAATGGAATATGACACAACTCTAACAAAACATACTTATATAGACTGAATTACATGAAAAAAAAAATGCTGCATGCATCCAGAAAACAAATTATTAACTCGTGTGCCGTATGGTAGAAGTTACTCCATTTCTGGCTGCACAGAACTGGAAAGGGGCATGTATCAAACAGAGTTTGTATTTTAGATGATGGATTAGAAATACTGTTTTGTGTACTTGGAGCTCTTGTGTCATATGATGTGATTCGTGTGATTAAAAATAACTGAAAGTTAAGCAATCAGCCAGACACTCAGGGTGTCAGAGTTGTATTGTGTGGGTGGCGTCATGATTCTGCGTAACAGGATGTGTCAAGGCAGAAGGAAGGAAGGGACACATAGGGGTTACAGGGCTGCATGCAGTCAGTGAAAAACAAAGCATCAAGAGGCATGGAGTTTGTGGGCCTGACGCTTACTCTGTAAGGGAGGCTCTCCCAGTGAAGTTAGGTTCAGAGCCTCTTGTGGGGCTGGACTGAAGATGAGGGATACTCCCAGGGGCAGGCTCCCAATGGGACCATCCTTAGCGTAAAATGCATCTACCCCTGCAGGGGAGGTGGGTTCGACACTTGCCCAGAGGAAGTTCTGTGCATCTCATACTTCATTTGCCTTTTGCTGCTTCTTCAGAAGAAACGAGCCAGTGGCTTTCTTAAAGAGCGCACACAGGAAACATAAGTGAAATGAACTCGGTTTCTGGGGGTCAAGGGGGAGCTGGACATGTACCTCTGATGTTTCTGTTCAGCTACCCTTTCCCTCTCACACCAGCAGGTTTTCATGAG